>NW_025767291.1:247500-517500 GCF_003918875.1 Haliotis rubra | reverse complement strand
ACTCACTACACGAGCAAGGACGAACTGACACCGGTCATTGTTGGATTTAAATTAAACATTTGATAAAAAATAGAAATAAAAAATCACCGTACGACCTATATAATCTTAACGCAGATTTCAAATCGCGTATTCGCAAATCAAAACAAAATCCTAACCCCAGCGTGCGACATTGAAAATGGATTATAAAATACGCCTTGTCAGCGCTTTGATCGCTGTGCGTGCCTACGTTATGGTAAATCCATATCGCTGTCAGAGAACCCCGTCCCCCCGGGGACGGTCCCCCATAATGGCAGAGATGAGGCTTTAGCGGGGATACAGCAATCGCGTCTATTATTGATACAGTTTGCAGTGATGCCGAGTCACGGACGATGCCTGATTGTTTTCATTGTCGGGCTGATATTTCATAACGTCACAATTTCGTAATGGTATCGCTACTTTTAACATAACATTGACATAGTGGTGGCCATTTGTTCGACACGGTCAGAGGATCCGATTCCTGTGGAACGTATTTATTCAGAAATAATCTTTTACCAACAGTGAAATCGGTTTTAGGGGTCTGCCAAGACGCCACCTGTGCCCCCCTGGCCTAAAGCGCCGCAAATCGCTTAACAGAGTTGTCTCCCTTAGCTGTGCGCGGATTCGACGATAATGTCGTAATGTCAGTTATGAACCTTGCCATGGGGTTTAACGTCGCCGCTTTGACTGGTTCCGACTGATGTCAGTTGAGGTCTGACTTGTGCAGGTTACCATGGACACCACATTCAGACACGCCCTGTTTTGTCTGCTTGATACGCAGCAGCAGGCGGGGTAATAAAGTATAACATCATATGATCTGTTTTATGGCGTGAGTGGGATAGAACCAAGCTCCCGCTCTCCGGGTTGAACACGTGAAAGTTGAAAAGAAGACTGCTAAGTGTAAAGTAACGTAAACCACGTTTATAACGAACACGCTTAGTACGATCTGATGCATATGTCGAACTGTTTGGATGTGCTTTGTTTCTATTTTTTCCTTTTATATTTTGTTTACTTTATTTTATTTTTATTTTTTTTTTTTTATTTTTGGTGGGGTAGTTTTTGTTTTTGTTTTGTTTGTTTTTGTTTTGTTTTGTTTTTATTTATATATTTTTATTATTTTTGTGTTTTTGTTTGTTTTGTGTGTTTTTGTTGTTGGGTTTGTTTGTTTTGTTTTAGGGGGTTATATTGCACTTGTATATTTTAGTTGAAAGGCATATAAGAAACTACGGTTATACCGAACAGCCTGGAGTCATCTCCGATAGACGTGACAGAGTTGCATTTAAGTTGAGTGAGTACGGTTTTACGCCGTTTTCAGCAATTTTCCAGCAACATCACGGCGGGGACACCAGAAATGGGCTTCACACGTTTTATTCATGTGTGGTATCGAACCCGGGCTTTCGCCGTGACGAGCGAACACTTTAACCACTGGGTTCACTCACTCACTCACTCACTCACACACTAAAGTCATGATACTGCTGATGACATGTGATGGAGTCACCGACTGCTGATGGTGGTATAAGGTAAAGTCGCTGTCGTGTCTGAAAGCGAACACGAGCGAACACTTCAGCCACTGGGCTGCCACACCACCCGGAGGCATATACAAAACGGGTGGTGGGGTAGCTTAGTGGTTAAAGCGTTGGCTCATCACGCTGAAGACCCGGGTTCGATTCCCCACATGGGTACAATGTGTGTAGCCTATTTCTAGTGTCCCCCGCCGTCATACTGCTGGAATATTGATAAAAGCGGAGTAAAACCCAACTCACTCACTCACTCACTCACTCACTCACTACCCAGCTCACTGAAGTCATGATACTGCTGATTACATTTAATGGAGTCACCGGCTGCTGATGGTGGTAAGATGAAGTCGTGTCTAAAAGTGAACTCGGGCGAACGCTTTAACCACTGGGCTACCCCACCGCCCGATTTATATACAAAACACCCCAGAATCAGCATATATACGGTGTAATTGTTGTAAAGGTCAGAACAGGAGCTATGCAAGACTCTAATAGATAAGGGCCAGCACATCAATATCTCTTTATGACTGTACTATACAGATGTGCCTCTGACATTTACCCAGCCGATAGTGTTCCATATGCGCATCGTAAACAAATTCGTTAGCCTTACGTGGCAGCGCCAGTTCCCCGGGGTCCAGAGGCAGGGTAATGCGGGTTTTTTGTTTAGCTGCATTAACGCGCTCAAACATAAGTGGTCCTGATATAACATGTGTTGAAAGAAAACAGATACGACGGAAAGATCAGATACATTCCTGCGTCATACATTTGACCCAAATTGTTTGAGTTCGGCTACAGTCCATTAAAGTGGGATATAAGGTCATGTCGTCTTGACGTATATGACCAGGGCGATATGCGTTGTCTCAGATTGGGGAGTGAGTGAGTTTAGTTTTACGCCGCACTCAGCAATATTCCAGCTATATGGCGGCGATCTGTAAATAATGGAGTCTGGACCAGACAATCCAGTGATAAACAGCATGAGCATCGATCTACGCAAATGGGATACGATGACATGTGTCAACCAAGTCAACAAGCCTGACCAAACGATCCCGTTAAGCGCCTCTAACGATAAGCATGGGTTACTGAAGATCAGTTCTAACCTGGATCTTCACCCCTAGAATATTGCTAAAAGCGGCGTAAAATCCAACTCACTCATTATGAACCGATTACTATCCATTTTGACTGGACTCACTCTTCTTAGCAAAATGTTTTGTAACTCCCCAATTCCAGCCCGTCCCAGGTATAGAAACTGGATTTTCACAGTCAGTAATTCCCTTGTCTCAAGAAGATGCTCCGGTTGTTAACCTTAAGTGCACATTAAACACAGAACGTAAGCTCTTGTGTTACATAAACTTATATCACATAGTCTTTTATGCAAAGTCATTTTTAGCTGACGTCATTGCTGGTTAAGCAAGAATGGCGGCGAAGTGGGCAACGTCAGATGTTTTATATGTGATTTCAGCTGGGCTAAAAAACGAACTGTGGGATACACAGTAATGTCCGATTAACTGTCAGTGAAACATTCCCCGAAATATATATGTACATTAGCAGGCTTTCGTTTGAAACACTGTTTTTCGTTAGAACTGAATGCGTTGACATTTTAAACGTGCACTTTTTGACCTCTATTAGCAATATGTCAAACTGGAAATCCCTGTCTGCTGCGTCTGCGCAGTTGTATTGTCAACTACGCACTAAGCTTCAACAGTGTACTAGTTCATGATTGGTTGGTTGGTTTGTTGTTTTACGCCGCACGAAGCAATATTCCAGCAATGATCGAGTCTGGACCAAACTATCCGGTTATCAACATCATGAGCGCGAAGTTCGTTGTACGCAAATGGGATACGGATGCCCGATCAACCGATGCCCGATCACCCGATCACCCAAGCATGGGTTACTGAAGATCAATTCTCACAGGGATCTTCACTGGTCTACAACAATTACACCGTATATACACCGATGCAGGGGGTGTTTTTAGACTAATGCTTAGTCTCTGAATATATATAATTTTGATAATAACAAACAAGCCCATTTAAATTGAAAAGGAGCCCTAGGGAGACCAGAGATTCAGAACCTGAGGAAATCTAGACTTGCTTTATTTAGGGCTTTAGCACTGCAGAGAGGGCTAGGCAGTGGGGAAAATAATGTGGTTCAGGGACTGTGAGACAGACTAGGGGTGTTTTGTACATAGGCGTTCGGTAGCCTAGTGGTTAAAGCGTCGCATGGGTTGCTGATGACCAATCGTTACCCGGATCTTGACAGGTCACTAGTTCATAACGGGAAGTTAACAAGGGATTTTGATAAACTTAATTTGAAGGCGTTGCTGTTTCGTCAATAAAACCATAAATAGAGTCTTCCTGTTTGACAACATTAACGCATATTTGTGGTTTATCTGTTGAAAGGCCATGACGTCATCGGCTTCCGCTGTGTGCCAGTGAACGTTATAATGTTGACCTTTCTATCTGTGCTGAAACTGTTTGTTGATAATTCGTCAGATAACATATCATATAACATTTATTACATTTAGATTACATGTTCTCAGTAAATATAACACTCGCTTCAGTTTCATATCAGTGCACGTCTCGTGAAAAATACAAAGTTCAGTCTACTCTCGGAAAACCTCGGTAACACTCGGGTAAACTCGGATTCACAAACAATAATAATAATGATAATAATAATAATGTGTCCATTTATATAGCGCCAAACTCCACACTAGGTATGCTCATAGCGCTAACGTGTGATGCCCATTTCTGGTGTCCCCCGCCGTGATGTTGCTGGAATATTGCTAAAAGCGGCGTAAAACCAAACTCAGACAGTCAGTCATAGCGCTAACAATTAAGGCACAGCACATTATTACCCCGGATAACCCAAGCTGCCTGTTAGGCGCTAGAAGGTTATAGTCATATGACTTTTTCTACCAGGTACCCATTTTCCTGCTGGGTGAACAGAGGACGGTGGAATGCCATTTGCCGAAAATCGTTTCAGGATAAATAAAACATTCAGTCAATCGTTTGTGTGGAGTTGAGTGAGTTTGGCTTTATCCCGCTTTTAGCAATATTCCAGCAATACTACAGCGGGGGAACACAAGAAATTGGCTTTACATATTGTACCCATGTGGGGAATCGAACCAGGGTCTTTCGCGGGAAGAGCGAACGCGTGAACCCCTAGGCTACCCCACTGCCCCACGCCAATCGTTTGAAAGAGTGATGTTTTGAACAGATCTTCAAACGTTGCATTTGCTGAAGTGAGTCATTTTCTCACACCACCCCATAGATCATGATGCTTCTTTGGTCGACTAAACCTGAGCGGATACTCTACTTCAAGTTGCTGCACGGGGAACGGTAGAATCAAAGAACGTTGAACAAGCTCTTTGAGGTGAGGTGAGGTGAAATTGGGTTTAACGTCGTGATTGAGAATATTTCGCTCATATGACGACGTGCATGGATGGTATGTATGTGCGGCTGCTTGTACTAGCCCAGACTGAAGCTGGTTTTATAGTGCTAGCTCACTGAGATACCATGCCGCAGTGAAGCATGAATACCCCACTCAGACACATTATACTGACTCCGAGCCGACCAGTCCTTGTTGTACCCATTAATGCCGAGCGCCAGGCAGGGACCAACAAGTACCATATTTTAACGTCTTTTGGTATGACTCGGTCGGGGATCGAACCCGCGACCTTCCGCTCTCCGGGCGGACGCTCTAACCACTACACCACGGAGGCGGTGAACAAGCTCTTTGACTTACAGAGGCGGTGAGGTTGCCAAAAAGCGTTCGCTCTTCAAGACACGAGTTCAAGTCCCTACATGGATACAGTGTGTGAAGCCCATTTCTGGTATGAACCGCCGTGACATGGCTTGAATAATGCTAAGAGCGGCGTAAAACAAAAGTCACTCGCTCACCTTTGTTTTCAGGTTGGCTACTGTGCAGTGTGACGATCAAAACGGTGAATTCAAAGTGACGGGCTGGGTTTATTACTATAAATTGAATTCCAGGATGCGAGTCAGGCTCACGTGACGCCATGCGACATGGAAATTAGAACATTCACGTGATGCACGTGCACCACGAGTCCCAGTTAAGCAGCGCAACGTCATGTCCAAGTATATTAACAGAATTTGAAGTCCGTAAAATGACACGTGTTCTTGGTGAGTGTATTGTCGCTTACCTTGCAATCTGCATTGATTGCACGTGCAGCACAAAGTCCTATGCAATATACAACCTATGCCACGTGACCAAGTGGCGATGTTTCATTGGATTAGGGCCTGCTACAGAGACGTTGACAGGCGAGGTTCAAGGTCTCGCCTCCAGAAAAGCGTGTCATTCGACGAACAATAGACTGACGTCATAACGAGAATGAGAAATGACGAGAGACCAACAGTGCATTGTGTCTTGAAGATATCAGGTCCAAATAGTTCGCAGTGTCTAACACAACGCAGTTAATATGGACACTAAATAAAAACCAACCTAACAGATACATAATGTTTGTGCTCGGGTTGCACAATTTGTGGGTGCGTTAGTGTTCGTGTGCATGTTGGCGTGTGTGTAAGACGGGGATTATGAGGTGCTGTATCTGAAACATAAACAAATAGGAGTAAAATAAAGTTTTTCTTGCAAGTAGTATCAAAATATCCCAAATTAATTGATATCTGTTCAAATTGGAAACATCGATTCGGAGGGCTGGACTTTGATCAGGGGACTGAGGAGGCCCCAAGCATCATGGCGGGTTACACGACTTGGACGAATTAAAACGTATTTAGTTTTTTATACCACTGACACTTGCAATAATATTGTTATTAAAAGCAAAGATTTTTTTCGGGGATTCTCATAGAAAAAGAATTATTTAAAGTGAGTGAGTATGGTTTTACGCCACTGTTAGCAATATTCCAGCAACATCACATTTCGCCCCACCGCCCCCCATTTTCTGAAAAGAGGAGTGTATCCATGGATTCCCACCTGCCAGGTTGTTCAAGGATCCTTACAGCATCAAGGATTGTCATATGAGAGAATGAATGAGTATGGTTTTACGCCGCTTTTAGCACCATTCTAGCAATATCACGGCGGGGGACACCAGAAATGGGCTTCACACATTTTACCCATGTGGGGAATCGAACCCGGGTCTTCGGCGTGACGAGCGGACGCTTCAACCACTCGGCTATCCCACCGCCCCTCATGTGAGAGAGTGCCCAAGGATTCATACAGAAAGCTAATTTCCGATGCCAGTCCAAAAAATACCTATCCTTGACAGTCGTGTCAAAAAAAGAAATTGTCTGTTTTGAAAATGTGTGTATGACGAGACTGAAGACTTTTTGCTGGCACAGCAATTTTATATTTATACGTTTCTTCCACGAACACATATACATGGCATTTTAACGGCCAGTTCTGGATGCAAATATATTGATTATCCACAGAAAGACAGTTCCAGGGGATACGCCACATGCCAAGGGTAACACTTAGAGCAGTCTGAGGAAACGCCTAGTCAATTGAGTGCATTCAGCAAATATTGATAAATGTGAAAACTACAGACTGACATAAACCAATGTTCGCCAGATGATACAATTAACAGTTATTCCCAGAACAGAATCTAACGTTTAAACGCCAGAATGGCCTCGGCGATGCTTGACGACCACAGCAGCTGTATCGCTGAGACAGGTCAATGCAGCGCCAACACGTGGGAGGAAGTGGCCATTCGGTGAAGGGGAAGACAAAATATATGATTGCTTTCACAGAGCTTTTCCGCAGTCGGGTTGGTGGCTATGGTTACATAACAAAATCGATATCGAACCTTCGTCTCTATACCCGAGTGATTGATGGCAGTTCCGTCGAGGGGTCGGGGAAGGGACAAAACTCGAATCTTAAGTGCGGGACATTTGACCAAGGACCAGTGCGTCTGTGGAAAGTTGGAAGATTTATATAGCAGTATGTGGATAAAGGACGAGGGTTTCGGGATATCTGACAGCTGAATATAGTCGCAGACGAGTCAAAGAAAGATCGTTGTGCTAAGAGAGCAACTATGTTTTCTTGTTTTTTATTTTATGTTTATCGTTACTGGCGTAGAAATGGCTTTACTTATCCTGATACAAAATCCCGAATGAGTGAGTATGGTTTTACGCCGCTTTTAGCAATATTCCAGCAATATCACGGCGGGGGACACCAGAAAAAATCCCGAATGAAATATAATCCCTTACATTATAGGAAAAAAGGATAAAGTATCCTATTCTTGCACACAAGTGCTCAAACAATACAGGACCCGTGAAGTTCCGGGTTAGAATTGATCTTTAGTAAGTAAGCAACCCATGCTTGTCGTAAGAGGCGATTGACGGGACCGGGTGGTCAGGCTCGCTGACTTGCTTGACACATGTCATCGTATCCCAATTGCATAGATTGATGCTCATGCTGTTGATCTGTGGATTGGTTCAGACTCGATTATTTACAGACCGCCGCCATATAGCTGGAATATTGTTGAGTGCGGCGTAAAACTAAACTCACTCACCATCTTTACTGGAGGTAGGAGAGCTATAATTATTATGATGAAAAAAGACGAATAAAATGTCATAATGATTAAAGCTATACCTCCGCCAGTAAAGTTTAGAAAAAAGGATAAAGTAACCTTTTCTGGCACAAAAGTGTTCAAAGAATACAGATCGTTTATTTCATTTTTTTGAATAATGAAAGGTACACCAGTGTTTCTTGGAGAGATTGATTGACCTCCTTAACATCAAAAAAGTAGTCTTGAAATGCAGATTTCTGGCTGTTGGAAACTATCTAGTCTTTTTCAACTATCGTACATGGTTTTTATCAACATGATCGTTAAGTTGGAGGACAAAAGGGATTTACGTTGGCGCCCCCGACCAATATCTGGCAACTGAATGCAACATTGCAGCTGCAATTGGAACCTCCGGAACCATGGGCTCCAATGGGACTGGCTGTTGATCTTTCATTAGACGCCCCGGAAGATTCCAGATACAACCTCTCAATTCCATCCAGGAGACCTCGCGTCCCAGAGACCAGTGATATTGAAGTAAAAACTCTTGAACACGATGTATGTTCGCATTACTGTTCTTAATTTGACTCGGTGGTCCAAGGCACATTACTGTTATTGCTATTATCATTATGTCTTACAGATTTAGTGTTTTTACCAGGCATTTTAGCAGGGCGCCCTGAACTTTTTATTTGGCACCCTGCCCTGCCTACAATAATTGATATTTACACTTGGAGGTTTTTAGTTTCTATTTCATGTTGAATTTAAGTGAAATATCTTTGGTCTTTGAGTCTTTAAGAATCATATACATTGTACATAAATAACTTAACATAATAATTAGAAATCCGTCATTGTGTGCACTTTTAAGAATAGGGGTGTCCATTTTGAAATTCTGTCTCTCTTCCCTTTTTGGATCGTGGGGAAAACACTAAGATTAAGAAAAATGCAGCCCAGGGGTTCTGTGACCCTGGCACAGTGAGGCTGGTTAAGCTAATCATCAGCTTACACACCCCTCCCCTTCTACATGCAGTCGAGACAGCGGATGGGACTTCCTATCGATACCTAGTCGAACCTATCAAGAATATGAAGAGAATATATTAACTCCCCAACACTGCAGTATTCTGCATTACCCAGAGTGTCAGAAGGGCTGTGCTCCCGGTGGAGAACCCAGACTCACTCTCCTGATCTGCGCCAAGAGACCAGGGGGTACCAAATCTAAGGCAATGGGGAGCCTGACGACAGTGTAGTTTGGATGCCAACCAGACGTGTACAAGGCGAGGTCCGCATCTGCCTTATTTTTCCTGAATCTTGCCAGGAACAGTAATGTCAAAAGGGGGATAAAATTCAATAATACAAATAATTCCTGATTACACAGTGTTAATCAAGAAACAAACAAGCAAACAAACAAACAAACAAACAAATCAACAACTGGGTTGTCTGACCGACAATGTCATTACCGGGTCACAACTGCGTCGTAAAACAATATTCCCCACGCATCCGTCCAGAGGTTATATAACCTGATCGATTCCTGGGTAAACAAACGTAATCAAATCGTAATTGATTTACAAACGAACACTTGATTATTCCCATTTTATTATTAATCTGGTGACCGCAACCGATTACTTTGTTTGTACAGATTTGTATTTGTCTGTCACACAATGCTAAATGTTTCAATCAACGATAGCGGCATGGCAAAATGGATGCGTGTCTGGTAAGTGCCGAGCTGCTTAAAGGAAATTGTCTGGCAATCTTGGCTGAAGAGCAGTTGCCGGGCAATACAGTGCCCGTCATCCCGGATGTGATTTGCCCGAGGTAAACTGATGGAGAAAATTGATAATCGTCGTGATTGGTTGTCAGGTGAACCTGTTCATTTTGTAGGGAATCAAGAAATTCTGATTTTATCTGAATTAAGTGCTTAACATAAAAGGGGCGAACAGTTGGATCTAATGGTCCGGCTGGTGGCGTCTGATCGTTTGTTTTGTTTGTTTGCTTTTGTTTGAAGCTCATCCAACAGTATTCCAGGTATATGGCGGCGGTCTGTATGTAATCTAGTCTGGACCAGACAATCCAGTGATCAATATCATGAGCATCGATCTACGCAATTGGACATGTCAAGCAAAGTTAGCGTTTCTGACCACCTCTTACGACAAGAATGAGTTGCTGAAGACCAATTCTTGTCCGGATCTTCACTGGTTGAGTCTGGACCAGACAATCCAGTGATCAACATCATAAGCATCGATCTACGCCCTTGGGACAAGATGACATGTGTCAGCGAGCCTCACCACCCCAGATCTTCACGGGTGTCAGAAGACGGGGGTCGTTGTTTATCAGTGACTTGATTTTTAGGCCCATAACGGAGGTTGTTAGTTTGTTTAACCACGTAAAAAGACGATAAAGCAGTGGGGTAGTCTTGTGGTTGAAGCGTTCGCTCGTCACGCCGAAGACCCGAGTTCGATTCCCCACAAGGGTACAATGTGAAAAACCCTCGTAGTATGCCAGGAGTCTCTCAGCAGGATAAGATAAGATAAGATATTTATTGCATAGCATTCCATGAAGAAACAGTGGCAATATTCTATAAACTACAAATATAAACACAGAAGGTACAAGAAATATAGATACATTTCATACATAAATGATGTACATTATAACGATTTTTTAGAAATCATGTGATATAATGACATGGAAATATTATATGAGGAGACTATGGTAAGATATAGAATTCATTTAAAGTTGTAAAGATGGTGACATGTTTTGGAAATTAATTCAGGACTTCTGTTCGTGAAAATTATTGGGAATTGTTCTTTTTTGAGAGTAGTAGTAAATTCTTGGTCATAATAAAGCATTGTGTGTATTAGTGATTCCCTTTCTTCGCTATACTTGGTACATGATATTACATGGTGTTGCTCATCGTCTAAGACACTGCACATTTCACAGAGACGTTGTTCTAAAGGGGTTGCAGGTTTTGTATATCTTCCAGGTTAAAGTTATAAAACCGGCATTAGACTTCTACATGCACATACACACGCACACGCACACGCACACGCACACGCACACGCACACACACACACACACACACACACACACGTGGTATAAGTGCAATTATCACCTCCCCCACCTTCAGCATCTTCATCTCGCTCCCCGGGAAGAGATCCGTTATGAATTATTGAGGTTCCTTTCCGTAGACTAAGGTTAGAGGTCAAACGTCTGGCTATTTTACGGTATTCCAGGGAGAACCAGTGTCAAGTAAACGTCTCGCTGCTACTCTATATGTTCTGTAGAAACATGGCAGAGATATGCCTAACATAACATGGCTATATTCATTGGAAAAATTGCATGAGGGATGATGTTTTTGTTAGACACCAGTGATTGTTTTTGGCTTGACGTGTTATTGTAAATTTAAAAGGTGTCCGGTTTCTCGTGTTCTTTTAATAAAAGTACGTTTGTGTTTGTCTGACAAACAGTCCCGCACCCTCAGAATATGACATGGTCCATTCTTTCGCTTTGGAGTTGAACAAAGGACATCTTTCTAGGACTGTACTGTGAGGTGGACCTTTCTAGGTCTGTACTGTGAGGTGGACCTTTCTAGGTCTGTACTGTGAAGTGGTCCATTCTAGATCTGTACTGTGAGGTGGACCTTTCTAGGTCTGTACTGTGAGGTGGTCCTTTCTAGGTCTGTACTGTGAGGTGGACCTTTCTAGGTCTGTACTGTGAGGTGGTCCTTTCTAGATCTGTACAGTGAGGTGGACCTTTCTACGTCGTCTGTACTGTGTGGTCCTTTCTAGATCTCTACTGTGAGGTGGACCTTTCTAGGTCTGTACTGTGAGGTGGTCCTTTCTAGATCTGTACAGTGAGGTGGACCTTTCTAGGTCTGTACTGTGAGGTGGTCCTTTCTAGATCTGTACAGTGAGGTGGACCTTTCTACGTCTGTACTGTGAGGTGGTCCTTTCTAGATCTGTACAGTGAGGTGGACCTTTCTAGGTCTGTACTGTGAGGTGGTCCTTTTTCTGAGGTGGAGGTCTGTACTGTGAGGTGGTCCTTTCTAGATCTGTACAGTGAGGTGGACCTTTCTAGGTCTGTACTGTGAGGTGGTCCTTTCTAGATCTGTACAGTGAGGTGGACCTTTCTAGGTCTGTACTGTGAGGTGGTCCTTTCTAGATCTGTACAGTGAGGTGGACCTTTCTAGGTCTGTACTGTGAGGTGGTCCTTTCTAGGTCTGTACTGTGAGGTGGACCTTTCTAGGTCTGTACTGTGAGGTGGTCCTTTCTAGGTCTGTACTGTGAGGTGGACCTTTCTAGGTCTGTACTGTGAGGTGGACCTTTCTAGGTCTACTGTGTGGGCTGGCCCTGTACTAGGCTGGCCCTCTCTACTGTGGGGTGGTCCGTTCTAGGTCTATACTGTGGGTGGAGGTCCTTTCTAGGTCTGTACTGTGAGGTAGACCTTTCTAGGTCTGTACTGTGAGGTGGTCCTTTCTAGGTCTGTACTGTGAGGTAGACCTTTCTAGGTCTGTACTGTGAGGTGGTCCTTTCTAGGTCTGTGCTGTGAGGTGGACCTTTCTAGGTCTGTACTGTGAGGTGGTCCTTACTAGGTCTGTACTGTGAGCTGGTCCTTTCTAGGTCTGCACTTTGGGGTGGTCCTTTCTAGGTCCGTACTGTGATGTGGAGCTTTCTAGATCTGTACTGTGAGCTGGTCCTTTTCAGGACTGTACTGTGAGGTGGTCCTTTCTAGGTCTATACTGTGAGGTGGTCCTTTCTAGGTCTGTACAGTGAGGTAGACCTTTCTATGTCTGTACTGTGAGGTGGTCCTTTTCAGGACTGTACTGTGAGGTGGTCCTTTCTAGGTCTATACTGTGAGGTGGTCCTTTCTAGGTCTGGACTGTGGGGTGGTCCTTTCTAGGTCTGTACTGTGAGGTGGTCCTTTCGAGGTCTGTACTGTGAGGTGGTCCTTTCTAGGTCTGTACTGTGAGGAAGACCTTTCTAGGTCTGTACTGTGGGTTGGTCCTTTCTAGGTCTGTACTGTCGGGTGGACCTTTCTAGGTCTGTACTGTGAGGTGGACCTTTCTAGGTCTGTACTGTGAGGTGGACCTTTCTAGGTCTGGACTGTGGGGTGGTCCTTTCTAGGTCTGTACTGTGGGGTGGTCCTTTCTAGGTCTGTACTGTGAGGTGGTCCTTTCGAGGTCTGTACTGTGAGGTGGTCCTTTCTAGGTCTGTACTGTGAGGAAGACCTTTCTAGGTCTGTACTGTGGGTTGGTCCTTTCTAGGTCTGTACTGTGAGGTGGACCTTTCTAGGTCTGTACCGTGAGGTAGACCTTTCCAGGTCTATACTGTGAGGTAAGCCTTTCTAGGTCTGTACTGTGAGGTGGTCCTTTCTAGGTCTGTGCTGTGAGGTAGACCTTTCTAGACCTGTACTGTGAGGTGGACCTTTCTAGGTCTGTCCTGTGAGGTGGACCTTTCTAGGTCTGTACTGTGAGGTGGTCCTTTCTAGGTCTGTGCTGTGAGGTAGACCTTTCTATGCCTCTCCTGTGAGGTGGTCCTTTCTAGATCTGTACTGTGAGGTGGTCCTTTCTAGGTCTGTCCTGTGAGGTGGACCTTTCTAGGTCTGTACTGTGAGGTGGTGCTTTCTAGGTCTGTACTGTGAGTTGGACCTTTCTATGCCTCTCCTGTGAGGTGGTGCTTTCTAGGTGTGTACCTTGAGGACATCCACTGTAGGATGCAATGCTGTTAATGTTCCTTTGTTGACATGGCTAGCTATAGAGTAGTCGTCACTTGCATGTGTATGTTTGTATGTCAGTGTCATCACTTTAGCCCTGGTTAGATGACCCTCCAGTGATGACGGCTTCATGAAGTCCATTCTCCGGCCACGTGAGCGCCCCGTGGTCCTCCCGTCAGCAGTTACTGAATCTCTCTCGCAATTCCCCCGATCGCTTAAGAAGGAAAGTGGACGTTTCCGAGGGGACGTTGCAGCTCATCGTAGGCATGGAACTGTCTGTCTATATACTGTGTAATACCTTTACTGTGAAATGTCTTTATATACATAATCATCCCCGGATCATACTTTTAATATCGCCATCAGTATCACATCGTCACAGCCATGGTGGGTGGTGGAGTAACCTAGTGTCACACCGAAGATCCGGGTTCGATTCCCCAATGTGTGAAGCCCATTTCTAGTGTCCCAAGAGTCGGTGCCACGCTGTTATCAGATAGGATTGTTGTTTTACGCCGCACTCATCAGATAACGGCCGTGGATAGCCCTGTGGTGTATGCGTTCGCTCGCCTCATACCGAACACCCAGGTTCGATTCCCCACATGGGTAAAATGTGTGAAGCCCATTTCTGGTGTCCCCCGGCGTGATATTGCTGGAATTTTGCTGAAAGCAGCGTAAAATTAAACCCACTCACTATCATGAATACACGGCTTTTGGTTGGGTCAGAAGGAAAGGTCGGACAGTTCGCTGTGCTCGTGATATGGTGTCTCACTCACCCGCTCTTTTTACTCCTTTCTGTAGCATCAGGTTCCACGTTGTTTACTATACCACGTTGTTTACTATACCACGTTGTTTACAATACCACGTTGTTTACAATACCACGTTGTTTACTATACCACGTTTTTATAATACCACGTTGTTTACAATACCACGTTGTTTACAATACCACGTTTTTTACTATACCACGGTTTTTTTACTATACCACGTTGTTTACAATACAACGTTTTTTACAATACCACGTTGTTTACAATACCACGTGGACGGGCCTATCAGAACATACTGGAGCCATGTTAGGAAGGAATATATCAACACTATTTATTAATTGACATCAAGAACATATACTTCTCGTCAGAAGTTTAGGCTCACTAGTGTAAATATAGCCACTTACGTCAGGCAACTGTTCTAAATTAAATTTTGCAACATATTCCATACTGTTTAAAGGTACTTTTTACACATGAACTGATGTGTTGTTAAACAAATTCGTAACGTTGAAAATATCATTGTCATGAGTTCAGTAAATGATGAAAATCGGTGAAAATTGGCAAATTCTTAACAAAAGCTTTACACCAAAACGCAGCTGTTCACATGAACGATATTTGCACATGCTTTTCAGCAATTTGATGCATGATCCCCATGCAATTCATCTGCATAAAGTTTGCAGTTGGTTCCCCCAAGTTAGTGGAGAAATCAATCTTCAATGTAACCATATATATATACATAACATATAGTGGGTGTTTTAAAGTGAGTCTAAACATTTGGAGAGAAGTATATTTTCAGATTTCAATAACACCTTTAAAATATGAATGTGTTACTCAGTCAAGTAGTGATCGTATGGTCAAATAAGGTTGTGCCAGTGATTAGCAGGTTATTAGGCATCATCAGCGCTCTCAGGAAAAAATGATTAATCTAAACCAAAAACGATTACAAAATACCATCAATTTATAAAGTGCTTAAGATTACATGTCACCCTAAATGTAATAAAGCGTTGATTACATCATTACCTCCCCTGGCCACACATCCCTCCCCACCGTCCAGCCCCGCCCTTTTTTCCAGGACAAAAGCAGTATATCCTGTATGATATTGTACATGAATAATGGCGGAGTTATGGGGTGAGTCATGTCGGCCTGGGAGAATATGTAAGTGGGAGATTATACCGGTAACATCACACCGCCAGGCCATGGCAGACACTGAACCTAGACCAGGGCAGATTCTGGTGTTGTGGGAGGAGGTGTAGAAGAGGGGGGGGGGGGGGGGTGTTGTTGTTTGATGCGGCTGGAAGAGAAGTAGGGGTAGAAGGACAGAGAGGGTAACTGAGGGAGGAAGAGATGAGAGTCGAGGCTATGTCTCTCTCTGCCCCATCTAAAACATCTCTCCTCCCCTCTTTCAATTCCTAAAACACACACACATACGCACGCACGCACGCACACAGGGAGCTGGGGCGCGAGACAGGCAGTAAGGGATAGGTGGACAGAGAGTGGGGGAGAGGGGGTGGGGGAGATGAAGTAAGAGAGGGAGAGGGAGGGGGGGCATGGAAAGTGGATAATAGACATTTAAGAGATATTATATCATAGATTTTTAATCCAATCAGTCTGAGCTCACAGCCCAAAAACACCAAACGGTTAGGATCAGGGTTCGATTCCCCACAGGAATAAAATGTGTGTAGGTAGTTTCGATTAATCGTTGATTTAACCCACCCGCTTTCTATTACCATGGGTACTAAGGGTTAGCACCTGTCCCCAGGCAACGCAGCTAGTGGCACAAGGTGACTAAATGAAATGGGAGACCAGTAACTGAGTTGTATGTCATCGGTTCCCTGTTGCCTATATAGATGTTCATGACATCACTCACTGGGATGACAGGTAAAAACGGGATATTTTGATATTTATATCTCGGTAACTGGTGAGTGAACGAGTGAGTTTAGTTTTACGCCGCTTTTAGCATTTTTCATCAATATCACGGCGAGGGACACCAGAAATGAGCTTCACACGTTGTACCAATGTGGGGAATCGAACCCGGGTCTTTGGTGTGAGACGAGCGAACGCTTACACCACCGAGCTACCCACCGCCCGTTATCTGGATGGTGCGGCGTAAAACAACATACGGACAAAACATCCTCTCTGATCACTGTGTGAGCCAACTCTCGAGGCATCCGCCGCCATTTTGAAAGTGGTTGTTAATGCAGATTACATCGTATAATTCAGTATCACATATACTGAAAATTAATCATTAATGTCGACGTTGACTCAGTCCTCAATTGTAAGAAGATGAGAGGATCATCTACAATTTATTCAGTCCAAATGTATTACAGCATTTGCATATTTTTGTATTTCTAAATATAAAAATATTTTCCAGTTGTTCCAGTCCATCCGTAAACTGAAAAGCGTCGCCATGGTAATCTACCTTTTCCACACATTAAAATCAACACGCAAAGTGCGCCCATTCAGCTGTACGACAATAAAGCTCATTGTGCAGAAACAATGACGTTATCGTTCTACAAATGGCGTTACCCTATACCTTCTCCCCTCTTCTCTTACCCCATCAATACAAATTATGTATTATATTGATGTCACGATGTCCCGGGCGTGTTCTGTCGCCTTCAGCAATGCTGGACTGCTGCATGTGTAAGCGAGTTGAGTTTTATTGGAAAATCATTGAATGTCACGAGTGTGTACCTGGTAGTCTGTATTGTCGATATTGTTGCTAATATGTGTAGTGGAAAATATTTAAAACAACACTCGCTTTACCATGTGGTTTTTGTTTGCTGCCTCGTAGTAAGAGCAGGTGGTAGTCTATCCTTGCTCCAAGGCTGTACTGAATGCTAAAGCCCATGGATGTATAGTAACTCTGTCCTTTAAAGACGCAAGTCTAGATAAGTGGACAAGGACGCTTGTCAGTTATTTATATTTGTTTATAGAAATTTTTATTTACATATTAATCATTACCTTAGAGACTTGTCCTGGTCTAGTGGTATTTGTGTGTGGATGAATGCACGTGTTTGATTTTAACGAACCGATCTGGGCCCTTATCTTTGAAACGTTCGTAGCCCTAAGAATTCTTAACTGATCGTAGCCAATGTGTTAAGAATGAGCTTAAGAAGGCCCTAGGGATACGTACAAACGTTTCGAGAATAGCTAGCCTGTTGAATATGGAACCAGTTTGAAACAAAGGTCTGTTTTGCTGAAAGACGAGGCCAGTCAACTGTGTCAACAATAATGTCAGTTTTATTCAATGTTTCGTTCTAAAAGGTGATTGCCGTCTCTAATTACTTCCAATATTCCAGGCCCACATGATTCAAATTCCAAATACCACAATCTAAATTCAAGCTATTCAAGACCCAAGAAATGAGACCAAGACAGAAATTCCAGAAACCGAAACCCAGACTCCGAAGTTCAGACTATACACCTTGACTCCAGATCCACATCCAGAAACTCCAGATCCAAGACCTCAGATCCAGACCTCAGATCCAGACCCTGACCTCTCGCCCAAAGCCAGAGCCAGAGCCAGATCCCCAAATTAGGATCAGACCTTCATCCCAGACCTCGGACCCAGACCTAGAATCACATCCAAGACCAAAGACCCAAGATTCAGGACCCTAGACTCCAGAATCCAGAATTCAGACCCAGATCCCCGTCTCAGACCCCGACCCCAGACCCAGATCCCCGTCTCAGACCCCGACCCACACCCCAGCCTCAAGCAAACCCACCACAAACCCACCCTAGCCTCCGGCGTCCAGCTCCCCGACCCCGGTCTGTGTTTGACCCCCCAGCATCTGGTCCCCACCTCTTGTTTATGGCAAGGGCCCTCACAGCCACCCGACCACCCTGTAATTATAAACAACAGACAGCACATCGCCACCCCGCTTGTCCAAACAACGTAATGGAACCCTTTCAATACATTAACCAATTCCAATAAATTGACAGACCACCGTCAAGTGACGGCGAGGTCGTTCATTAGTTCAAGGACATCTGGTGTCTCCGGTCCCTCTGTGTGAAACATGTACATTGATAGAGTTTCCACATCGGCAAATTATCTCCACAGATAAAATGTCTTTACATCGTCCTTGTTATTAAGGTATTGTGCCTATAATTACTTGATGATAACCCTTTCTCTGACGTAATCTCGGTTGTTGGTGTTGTTGGTGGTGGAGGTGGTGTTTCTGTTGTTTGACGCCGCATTCAGCTATATGGCGGCGGTCTGTAAATTACCGAGCCTGAACCAGACATTATAGCGGTTGACACCAATAGACCCAGGTTCGAGTCCCTCTTATGAATAAGTATTTTTTGTCACATTATATTATTATTATATTCACACACTTAACTGTTAAACTCCGCAGTCAGCAATATTCCATCCAGCTGTATGATCTGTGAATAATCCAATCTGGACCAGACAATCCAGTGATCAACAGCACGAGCATCGATCTGCGCAATTGGGATACGATGACATGTGTCAACCAAGTCAGCGAGCCTGACCACCCGATCCCGTTTGTCACCTCTTACGACAAGCATGGGTTGCTGAAGATCAATTCTAACCCGGATCTTCACGGGTCCTGTATTCTTTGAGCACTTATGTGCAAGAAAACCACGGATCTTCATGGCTAGCATTGTGATCAGCTGAAAGATAACCTGAATCCTTTTGCGTTTTAATATTTTCACTGACGTAATCTCTGATTAAGTGCACCAGCGACAGTTCAACCGTGAAGAGATGCATCATAGAAATTATATAACTGGTCTGACGAATGATTGAGCAATCAAGGAAATGAAATGTCAGTCGACAAAAATATATTGTACGCGGTATAATGAACACATATGTATGTACAATTATCATGAATTACCATATATTATCTTTGATTAGTTGTATAACGAGCTTCCTGGTCCAAAATTGCTTCCTGGTCCTGTCGATTTTTTATACTTCCCTTGAAATAGCTGGATATAGATCATCATCATCATCATCATCATCATCATCATCATCATCATCATCATCATCATCATCATCATCATCATCATCATCTTCTTCTTCTTCTTCTTTTAGTTTTTTCATTGTTGTAATTTAGTTCTAGCTACATTCATAAGTTGTTCATTGGGGCTCATTTCAATTCCAATGGAGTTGTTTGTTTGTTTGTATAGGAAATATATATACTGAGGGAAACAAATAAGGGAACACCACTTCATGGTAGTGTTCCTTATTCATTTTCAGATTTCCTCCCACAGCGCTATTCAAAGCTGGAGATGAACATATTAAAGGAACACTTGAATTTTCCTGTGTTCCGGTATTTCCGTCTCAGTGAGTGAGTGAGTACTGTTTTGCGCCGCTTTTAGCAATATTCCAGCAATATCACGGCGGGGGACACCAGAAATGTGCTTCACACATTGTGCCCATGTGGGGAATCGAACCCGGGTCTTCGGCGTGACGAGCCAACGCTTTAACCAATAGGCTACCCCACCGCCCTTACGTCTCAGTAGATTTTCAGTGTGAGGGGGTACTGTCCTAGGTGGCCATAGTCCGGTGGCGATTGTCCAAGTGGTAATTGTCCGGGTGGCAATTGTCCTAGACCCGGGTAGTGGTTGGGGGAGGGTGTCGATTGCAGTGGCAATGCTGTCACATCTCACGATCCACGTACACGTTACAATTATCACGGATAATATGACTGTATTCTTGTAGTTTTTGTAACAGTCGATGGTAATCAGTTTGCTATAGGTATAATCCACACACGTGTACAAACATATTCGTTTTTAAAGCACTATCTATTTACTTTGTTGCCGTGGAAACGAACTTAATATATGGATCTTGCTGACCCATTGCCATCGTCTTCACCTTTGCTGTCGTCGTTTTCGTCGTCATCATCATCATCCATCATCATCATCATCATCACCATCATCGTCGTCGTCGACGTTATCACCATCGCCATCTTCTTATCGTCGTCGTCATTTGTATAACCTTGAGTGTATAAAAGTTTGTATTTTTAACAGACAGACAGACAGATTTTACTCGGTAAAATGGCCTTCGGTACATAATACAATCAGATGACACATTGTATTTAATGAAAGAAAATACAACGTTGTAGTTTATTGTCTGTGTACCTTCCGTGAAGCTGTATTTCGTTACTGGGTGTATAAACGATGTAATGTACGAGTTGTGGAACGGTTACGTCGATGATAGGCAAATAGAAGTTGGAAGAACACGAAGCCATCTTTATTGCCTGTAGGCACGTTTCGGGGCTATTTACTCCATCAGCTGAATACTGAACGTCCGTGATGAGTTATGTGTTGTTTGTATGTTGTTTGTGTTGTTTAATGCTTCACTCAGCAATATTCAAGTTAAATGACAATGTGATTCATGTACTCGTTGGACTGTTTCCAGTATAAATGTTGCATTCTTGAAAAAAGCTGTGTGTCATTGAGTTATTAACCATGTATTTCATTAGCTGTGTTACTCTCCAGTGCGTTTTGTTAAAGTAATACACTATATATTTATATGTTGTTGACTTTTAAAGTCCTGTTTTATTGGCAGTTTAACTCTTGTTTTATTTTGTTAAAGGTACACATAATTGTTGAGTTTAAACCATTCTCTCTCATTGTAGTGGTAGAGCGTAACTCGATTTGCTTCTTTTGTTAAATGTTGTATGTTGTTAAGTTTTTTAAACGTTGTATCTTTCATTCGCTGTGTACAAGCAGCCGCACATACACATACACACGCATGCACGTCGTCATATGAGCGAAATATTCCTCAAGATCTTAAACCCAATTTTGTTTTAATTTGTGAAAGTTGCACGTTATTGAGCTTTAATTTTGTGTCTAATCAGTTGAGTAACTCCTGTTTCTTTTGTTAAAGTCGTATGTTGTTGTGATTTTAAAGGTTGCATTTCATTCGCTGAATAACAGTTGTACCTTTTGAATCAAGTTATCTGTTACTATTGTATTTTCACTGTTGAATCTCACAACCCGCAAACGCTGTATCCTATTTTCAGTTGAGATTTGTTGGACGTTGTGTATTGTTTCCGTTCTGTTTTAGAAGTGCCGTGGTTTAGTGGTTGTAGAAATGTTGCATCCACTTTTTACTATTTTCAATAGACGTGTTGTATTCATTGTTTCCGTTTTGTTTCAGAAACCCCGTGGTTTAGTGGTTGTAGAAATGTTGCATCCACTTTTTACTTGTAATTATATAATTGTAGTGTTATATTCATTGTTTCCGTTCTGTTTTAGAAGTGCCGTGGTTTAGTGGTTGTAGAAATGTTGCATCCACTTTTTACTTGTAATTATATAATTGTAGTGTTATATTAATTGTTTCCGTTTTGTTTCAGAAGCGCCTTGGTTTAGCTGTTGTATAAATGTTGTTTCCAATGGGTTAGGTAGACAGTGTATCAATAATAGTACGTTGTCCATCTGTCGACCATGATGCCGTCGACCCTGATGTTACCGTCCCACGCGCCTGATAATGATACACATGCGTCATCACAGGCCGACTGTGGCAGTTGGTGAAGTAGCTTGGAACAGAGACTGGGCAATTAATGGTCATTATCCTGTCCCTCGGCTCCCGGAGGGTCAAGTGACACAAAGGTAAACATCTGACCATTGTCCACCACGCCAAGAGCTCGCACGCCACCCTCGGGACGGTCAGCGTTGGCCCTCACCCGCGTTCGACGCCGCCGCTCCAGAGAACAGACTACCGTGTTTAGGGTGTTAGCATACTTCCTATGCTTGAGTGGGACACACTCTGACACATTAATTCGCTACTCAATTCAGACAAGGGCCGAACGGTGCTCTGTCATGAATTGCGGTAATAACGCTGGATAAAAACTACGTGCAATTAAATATCGCTCCGTGAGTCATTATCCGTGCGAGATTAATTAGCTTATTATCGGTAAACATGTCTCTCGGTTTGCTCCTGCGCAGGGGGTTTAAACAGGACATCCGCTATCAGTAAACGTTTCACATTATCAAATGTATGGTATGTGTTCCATGCTTCCCCGTCAGAGGTTAACCGCCTCTTGTGGATGTCAGTGGTGATAAAACACTCCTCATGCTAAAAGGGCGTCATTATTTTGATTAATAATTTCAAAATGCTTTGTTGGGTGCAGCGTTTTCACCATTGCCCAAATTAGGAATATGTAGTGTCTTCTCCCAGAAGCCAACTGTCATGTTTTACCACAACAGGCTAGTCATGTGACGGGTTGTGCAATGGGCCGCAGTCAAAACGAACGTCAAAATGTGTTGACGTTGTCTCGACATAGACATGGATCCACTCTCTATTTTGTTATATGGCGGTAGATGGACACGTACCTCTGTTTGGAACATGGCCTTATTTGTTTAATATATTTTTCCAGTGTGTTTATGGTTTTAATTTTATTTTGCTATTTTCTATTTACACATTCACCAGAAAAAAACATGACACCTTGATCATTCATCATTTATAGCTTGTTATTATTAGTGGTTTGGTTCATGGTAACACTTTAATATTTGGGACGTAGTTGGTAATCTTCAAGACTGCACGATTATGACCTGACAGCCATCGCTCACACACAGTTGCACACTTCCCTGCCACCACCGCTCCCACACAGTTGCACATTTCCCTGCCGCCACCGCTACCAATACACAGTTGCACACTTCCTGCCACCACCGCTCCCCACAGTTGCACACTTCCCTGCCGCCACCGCTCCACACAGTTGCACACTTCCCTGCCGCCACCGCTCCACACAGTTGCACACTTCCCTGCCGCCACCGCTCCACACAGTTGCACATTTCCTGCCGCCACCGCTCCACACAGTTGCACATTTCCCTGCCCCCCTCCACACAGTTGCACACTTCCCTGCCGCCACCGCTCCACACAGTTGCACACTTCCCTGCCGCCACCTCTCCACACAGTTGCACACTTCCCTGCCGCCACCGCTCCACACAGTTGCACATTTCCCTGCCGCCACCGCTCCACACAGCTGCACACTTCGCTGCCACCAGTTCCACACAGTTCCACACAGTTGCACACTTCCCTGCCGCCACTGCTCCACACCACACAGTTCCACACAGTTGCACACTTCTCTGCCACCACCGCTCACACAGTTCCACACAGTTGCACACTTCCCTGCCGCCACCGCTCCCACCACAGTTGCACATTTCCCTGCCGCCATCGCTCCACACAGTTGCACACTTCCCTGCCACCACCGCTCCACACAGTTGCACACAGTTCCACACAGTTGCACACTTCCCTGCCGCCACCGCTCCACACAGTTGCACACAGTTCCACACAGTTGCACACTTCCCTGCCACCACCGCTCCACACAGTTCCACACAGTTCCACACAGTTGCACACTTCCCTGCCGCCACCGCTCCACACAGTTCCACACAGTTGCACACTTCCCTGCCACCACCGCTCCACACAGTTCCACACAGTTGCACCCTCCCTGCCGCCACCGCTCCACACAGTTGCATTTCCCTGCCGCCATCGCTCCCACAGTTGCACACTTCCCTCGCCACCACCGCTCCACACAGTTTGCACACAGTTCCACACAGTTGCACACTTCCTGCCGCCACCGCTCCACACAGTTGCACACTTCCCTGCACACCACCGCCGCAGCCACACAGTTGCACATTTCCCTGCCGCCACCGCTCCACACAGTTGCACACTTCCCTGCCGCCACCGCTCCACACAGTTGCACATTTCCCTGCCGCCACCGCTCCACACAGTTGCACACTTCCCTGCCGCCACCGCTCCACACAGTTGCACACACAGTTGCCGCCACACAGTTCCACACAGTTGCACACCTCCCTAACCGCCGCCACCAGCTCCACAGTTCCACACAGTTGCACACTTCGCCGCCACTCGCCGCCACAGTTCCATTACAGTTGCACACTTCCCTTGCCTGCCACCGCTCACACAGTTCCACACAGTTGCACACTTCCCTGCCGCCACCGCCCACACAGTTCCACATTGTGCTGCACACTTCCCCCGCCACCACCGCTCACACAGTTCCACACAGTTGCACACTTCCGCCGCCACCGCTCCACACAGTTGCACACTTCCCTGCTGCCACCGCTCCACACAGTTCCACCAGTTCCACACAGTTGCACACTTCCTCGCCGCCACCGCTCCACACAGTTCCACAGCACAGCTCCACACAGTTGCACACTTCCCTGCCACCACCGCTCTCCACACAGTTGCACACTTCCTCGCCGCCACCGCTCCACACAGTTCCACACAGTAGCACACTTCCCTGCCGCCACCGCTCCACACAGTTCCACACAGTTGCACACTTCCCTGCCGCCACCGCTCCACACAGTTCCACACAGTAGCACACTTCCCGCCGCCACCGCTCCACACAGTTCCACACAGTTGCACACTTCCTGCCGCCACCGCTCCAATACAGTTCCACATCATTGTTGCACATTTCCCGCCATCGTCTATCAATACAGTTTGCACACTTCCTGCCGCCCGCGTCTAACACAGTTCCACACAGTTGCACATTTCCTGCCACCACCGCTCCACAGTTGCACACTTCCCTGCCGCCACCGCTCCACACAGTTCCACACAGTTGCACACCCCGCCGCCACCGCTCCACACAGTTGTAACATTTCCTGCCGCCATCGCTCCACACATTTGCACTGGTACTTACCTGCTTCCCAATTGCGCAGATCGATGCTCATGTTGTTGATCACTGGATTGTCTGGTCCAGACTCGATTATTTACAGACTGCCGCCATATAGCTGGAATATTGCTGAGTGCGGCGTAAAACTAACTCACCCACTCACTCATTCTGACTGACGGACTGACTGAGTGACTCGGTCACCACTCACTCACTCACAAAGTAACCATTCCATTTGCATGTACCATTCAGTTGGAGTTTACTTCGAGGATTACCTCACGGCTGGTCAGTACCATTAGAATGAACTCATTACCATGTGCCCTGATACACTAAGGGTAAGGGGCGGTAGCCTAGTGGTTAAAGCGTCCGCTCGTCAAGCCGAAGAACCGGGTTCGATTCCCCTCATGGGTACTATGTGTGAAGCCCATTTCTGGTACCTCCTCCCGTGATAATGCTGGAATATTGCTAAAAGCAGCGTAAAACCATACGCACTCACTCACTCACTCACACTGGGTCAATGACTGGCGATCGTTCAAATGCATCTGCGATCAGTAGAACCAGCACTCCAAAAGGGAGGCAACTGAAAGTCGTCGCCACTGACCACTGGACCACCCAGGTGGCCCTGGCTGTACCTTGTGGCTTGTGGGTACTGGTAAACTGGAAGCCATGAGCACAGGTGTGGTACAGGCAAACCAAGGACCCTAATCAATTTGGGATTCAAACCCACGAGCGAATCCTGACACAATTAGAGTACGTAGATGTAAGGAGTATAGTATCTCCTCAAAATGTACACCCTCAGAATATTTGGTTTAAAATTATTTTATTCTATTCAAGAAGAAAGAAACGGATTGGCAAACAAGCCTAGATGGCTTATATTAATGCCGCTCCATAATACATGTGAAGGTTCACATTTGTGCATGATACATATTTATAGTGGTTATAACAAGTTATCTCTGAATAATAACAATCATGGATATCGACAATTTATCTTGGTTTTGTTTCGTGGCCAGTTGATACAAATAAAAAATAAGAGAAGCTACAAAACTTTATGAATCAAAACGTTTTGTTGTAATAATGAATTGATGGACTGACTGTAGTGGAATATCCATATTCGTCTGATGAGATACTGAAACGATTATACTTATCACTGTTTAAGTCACTGTATCCCAATCTAAGGCGGCAGTGTATTATTTGACAAAATCGACCACCAAAATTTAGATCGAACATTGTGTTGGTATTAACTTGTGGTGTGATTGAATTCTTACACTGTCCAACAGAGGAAGCGTTTGTAGCATTTATAGGTAGGTCATTCCACAGTTTAATTGTATCGGGCAAAAACGATTTGGCATAATTAGTAGATTTGCATCTTATAGTCTGATAATTTTCATTATTCCTAAGATTGTAGTTACTGTTATCAGAAACATTCCCTGGAGCAAGATCACAAAGATAGTCAGGAACCATATGGTTTACCATTTTGTAAAATAATGTTAATTTAGAAGTTTCTCTCCGTTTCGATAAGGAAGTCAGGTTTGTCTCATGATATAGTTTCGCATGGCTCGTACCTCTAACTGCACCGCATATTGTGCGTAAGGCATCTAAGTGAAGGTTTTCTAGTGACAAGGACTGTTCGTTTGTACAATTGTCCCAGAGATGACAGCAATAGTCAAATAGAGGTAAGATAAAGGATTTATACATTGTTTCGAGAGTTTTGCGTGATAGTCTATATTTAAAACTACGAAGGCAATTAATCATAGGGCTAATTTTCCTTATCATGTCATTAATGTGGGAATGCCAAAGGAGGTTTTCCTGAAAAATAATGCCTAAGTGTTTATGAATCTGCACTTCATTTATAGGGGTACCATTCATCGAGAGGGGAGATTTCGTAGAAGGTTTCGTTTTGTGTGAAAACTGGATAGTTTCAGTTTTGTTTGGATTAAATTTTACTTGCCAGGTTTCCGCCTATTTAGATATCCTGTCTAAATCTGAGTTAAGAATAAATGTACTCGTATGGGGATCGTCGATTATTACATAGAGTGATGTGGCGTCTGTGAAAAGGCGTATATTACTTTCGATTCCATCAACTATGTCGTTTATTTATATTAAGAATAAAAGAGGTCCAAGGACTGATCCTTGGGGCACTCCGGCTATTATCGGTTTTAATTCTGATTTGTAACCTTGGATAACTACTCTTTGCATTCTATTTTGCAAATAACTTCCAAACCATTCCAATAACTTCCCATCTATCCCACATGATTTTAGTTTATGGATAATCCCTTTGTGCCAAACTTTATCAAATGCCTTGCTTATATCGCAGAATACAGCTCTTACTTCTTTTCCGTTGTCTATAGCTTTAGCAATATTATTATACAAATGCGTGAGTTGGTAAGCTGTTGAATCTCCTGGCATGAATCCAGATTGTAAATTTGAGAGGCAATTGTTATCTATCATGACGTTAAAGACATATTTAAACATACATATTTCAAAGACCTTGATATTAAGGCAACGGCTCTATAGTTCGAACAGTCGTTAATATTACCTTTCTTGTGGATTGGTATGACTGATGATTCTTTCCATATGTCTGGGAAAACTGATGTTTGAAGTTACTTGTTAAAGAGGTTAGTTAATGCTAGTGACAAGGAGGGGGATACCAAACGTAGGAAGCGGTTTCCTATACCATCTGGTCCACTCGCTTTGGTAGTGTTTAAATATTTAAATGAAACACCAACGTTAAGTTCCTTTTTCATTTACACCCGTTTCAGACAACCGTAAAATTCCATCTTAATTTACACCCGTTATAGACAACCGTAAAATGCCATCTTAATTTACACCCGTTATAGACAACCGTTAAATGCCATCTTAATTTACACCCGTTATAGACAACCGTAAAATGCCATCTTAATTTACACCCGTTATAGACAACCGTAAAATGCCATCTTAATTTACACCCGATATAGACAACCGTAAAATGCCATCTTAATTTACACCCGTTATAGACAACCGTTAAATGCCATCTTAATTTACACCCGTTATAGACAACCGTCAAATGCCATCTTAATTTACACCCGTTATAGACAACCGTTCAAATTCCATCTTAATTTACACCCGTTATAGACAACCGTTAAATGCCATCTTAATTTACACCCGTTATAGACAACCGTTAAATGCCATCTTAATTTACACCCGTTATAGACAACCGTTAAATGCCATCTTAATTTACACCCGTTATAGACAACCGTCATATGCCATCTTAATTTACACCCGTTATAGACAACCGTTAAATGCCATCTTAATTTACACCCGTTATAGACAACCGTCAAATGTCATCTTAATTTACACCCGTTATAGACAACCGTTAAATGCCATCTTAATTTACACCCGTTATAGACAACCGTCATATGTCATCTTAATTTACACCCGTTATAGACAACCGTTAAATTCCATCTTAATTTACACCCGTTATAGACAACCAAATGCCATCTTAATTACACCCCATCTTAAATGCCATCTTAATTTACACCCGTTATAGACAACCGTCAAATGCCATCTTAATTTACGTTAAATGCCATCCGTTATAGACAACCGTTAAATGCCATCTTAATTTACACCCGTTATAGACAACCGTATAGAAATGCCATCTTAATTTACACCCGTTATAGACAACCGTAAAATGCCATCTTAATTTACGCCCGTTATAGACAACCGTCATATGTCATCTTAATTTACACCCGTTATAGACAACCGTTAAATGCCATCTTAATTTACACCCGTTATAGACAACCGTCATATGTCATCTTAATTTACACCCGTTATAGACAACCGTTAAATGCCATCTTAATTTACACCCGTTATAGACAACCGTTAAATGCCATCTTAATTTACACCCGTTATAGACAACCGTCAAATGCCATCTTAATTTACACCCGTTATAGACAACCTGTTAAATGCCATCTTAATTTACACCCGTTATAGACAACCGTCATATGCCATCTTAATTTACACCCGTTATAGACAACCGTTAAATGCCATCTTAATTTACACCCGTTATAGACAACCGTTAAATGCCATCTTAATTTACACCCGTTATAGACAACCGTTAAATGCCATCTTAATTTACACCCGTTATAGACAACCGTCAAATGCCATCTTAATTTACACCCGTTATAGACAACCGTTAAATGCCATCTTAATTTACACCCGTTATAGACAACCGTAAAATGCCATCTTAATTTACACCCGTTATAGACAACCGTTAAATGCCATCTTAATTTTTACACCCGTTATAGACAACCGTCATATGTCATCTTAATTTACACCCGTTATAGACAACCGTTAAATGCCATCTTAATTTACACCGTTATAGACAACCGTCATATGTCATCTTAATTTACACCCGTTATAGACAACCGTTAAATGCCATCTTAATTTACACCCGTTATAGACAACCGTTAAATGCCATCTTAATTTACACCGTTATAGACAACCGTTAAATGCCATCTTAATATACAACCCGTATACCCGTTATAGACAACCGTTAAATGCCATCTTAATTTACACCCGTTATAGACAACCGTAAAATGCCATTAATTAATTTAACGTAAAATGCCCGTTATAGACAACCGTCATATGTCATCTTAATTTACACCCGTTATAGACAAACCGTTAAATGCCATCTTAATTTACACCTTAATAGACAACCGTTAAATGCCATCTTAATTTACGCCCGTTATAGACAAACCGTCATATGTCATCTTAATTTACACCCGTTATAGACAACCGTTAAATGCCATCTTAATTTACACCCGTTATAGACAACCGTCATATGTCATCTTAATTTACACCCGTTATAGACAACCGTTAAATGCCATCTTAATTTACACCCGTTATAGACAACCGTCAAATGCCATCTTAATTTACACCCGTTATAGACAACCGTTAAATGCCATCTTAATTTACACCCGTTATAGACAACCGTTAAATGCCATCTTAATTTACACCCGTTATAGACAACCGTTAAATGCCATCTTAATTTACACCCGTTATAGACAACCGTCATATGTCATCTTAATTTACACCCGTTATAGACAACCGTTAAATGCCATCTTAATTTACACCCGTTATAGACAACCGTCATATGCCATCTTAATTTACACCCGTTATAGACAACCGTTAAATGCCATCTTAATTTACGCCCGTTATAGACAACCGTTGTACACAAATCATGCCGTAATTGCCTACAATAAAACTAGATAACGTATCAAGATTATTTTTTAAAATTTAAAACAACCTTTCTTAACATTAATGAATTTGCCACAACGTTCTTGGGAAAATACCGGAACGATTCCCGCCTGTCTACACATGTGTTTAACGGTTATTTGAAAATATACACTCCACCAGAAACACAACCCCGACACTTGACCTAATTACGTAAGCTTTCTAAACAGGCGTGTTACAGTCATCAGCAGGAATAGTCTGTGATAGGAGAGGCTGACCTGACACTTTTACTGCAGTACACCACTCACCAGTTACTGTTGTTGTACATATAGATGGTGGTAGATTGTGTCACCTCACATATCAACGCCATGTTTAGGAACCTGAGACCACTTGACGAAAGGTGAAATTCACATGCCATCAATGAAGTGCCTATCAGGGTGATATATCATCATATTGTGGATGTATATGGTAGACATAAATTACTTTGTTTCTGGTCGCGTCAAGGCCAGTAGTGATGTACACTGATGATCAAATTTCATTTGTTTTGTTTCTGTTTGTTTATTTATGTATTTGTTTATTTGTGTGTTTTAATAATCCGGCTATACGCGGCGGTCTGTAAATAATCGAGTCTGGACCAGACAATCATGAGCGTCGATCTACGCAATTGGGAAACCATGACATGTGTCAAGCAAGTCAGCGAGCCTGACCACCCGATCCCTTTAGTCGCCTCTTACGACAAGCGGGGCTGTGGGGTAGCGTAGTGGTTAAAGCGTTTGTTCGTTACGCCGAAGACCCGGGTTCGATTCCCCACATGGGTACAATATGTGAAGCCCATTTCTGGTGTCCCCCGCCGTGATATAGCTGGAATATTGCTAAAAGCGGCGTAAAACTAAACTCACTCACTCTTACGACAAGCAAATGTTGCTGAAGACCAATTCTAACCCGGATCTGCTCTGTGACATATTTGCGATACGACGACTCTCGGCGTGAAGATCTGAGGCAATGTAGAGCCGCGGGGTGGTCTAGTGGTTAAAGTGTCCGCTCGTCACGCCGAGTATCCGAGTTCGAGTTCCCTGATATAGCGTCAACCTGACAATACGGACAGTACCCCTATCTGAACCGAGGGTGTATGGCGTGGGATGTAGTGATATAGCTACACCCTGATATAGCGTCACCCTGATAATACGGACAGTACCCACATCTGAATAGAGGGTGTGTGACGTGAGATGTTCCGAGGTACAATGTTTGAAGCCAATTTCTGGTGTCCACCGGTGTGATATATTTGGAAAATTGCTCAAAGCGCGTAAAACCTTATGTATTCACTTACTCTGATTCATCCTCAAAGAGTCTAGGGGGCGGTGGGGTAGCCTAGTGGTTAAAGCGTTGGCTCGTCACGCCGAATCCCCACATGGGTACAATGTGTGAAGCCCATTTCTGGTGTCCCCCGCCGTGATGTTGCTGGAATATTGCTAAAAGCGGCGTAAACTCAGTCAAACTCAGTCAGTCAGTCAGTCAAAGAGTCTAGTACACGTAAACCGTTGACATTTGACTGCAATCTGAATAAATAATCTAAGCTTGGGTTGCAGTCTTCAACACTATGGCTTTTGTCTGAAACTTTTCGTTCTGCCAAAAAAATGTGAGAGCAATGCTTGTTCATTGCATCAATAGTCATTAATGCTCTAAATGGTTTCCAAACAGCATGTCATCCGACAATGCGCAATCGACAAAGTGTTCAATCCATTAGACAATCATTAATACGTTGTGCTGACACCGTAAAGGGAAACCACTCTCAGTATCAGTATGAGTTATCTGCCCTTTACGGCCATGACCATTGCGACAGCTTGAGAAAATACATGTCTTTAATAAAATGATTCCCCACACGTCCCTACCTCTAGAAGTATAAACGACAGCTCGTTGCACGTTTTTCTTTTGTATGTGATTATTGTAATACGTTTTTCACCTGCCACTGGCTGGCTGTTAGGCTCTCAATCGTAATCGGTTAGTGCAATGTTTTCTCCGTTTTCTCGTATCTAATATGTCGTGTTGTGAAAGTACAAGTGGATACCGCTTGGTTTTATTATCAGAACAATAAAGATTTTTTTTGTGCTTGTGAACACAGCTCTTGCGTCGACTTGGGATCCAGCAAAATGTGCCCACATCAGCCGCACTTCATATTTCGTTGTAGAGTCGTGCTGAAGTATTTGTTGGTAGAAACAGCTCAGTGGACAAACATTGAAAGATTTCTAGCATTCGAACCCGGATTATAACAGAATATACCTGGTTCACCAGACGCACCGTGTCGTTTGAATAAAAGTCTGAGCAGTCCCCGCTTACATGTAATATATACTCTCAAAAAAAGAAACGCATATATGAATTTCAACTGTATTTTTATGTTTATTTTGAAACATCTTGTAAGCTTTATGAGTCAATGAAATATAGCGAAATTGCACACTGGGAATGCAGACTTATCCGTCTTTGGCACCAACTCGAGGAAAGTCAGTTTGAGTGTCACATGGAGACGTGTGGTGGCGCTGAAGTCAATACCTCGTGTGACCACCGTGGGCATCCAGAACTGCAAGGCATCGCCTCGGCTTCGAACGAATAAGTCTCAGAATCTCGTGTTGCCCAATCGCAGCCCACTCTGTCTGTAGTGCCTGTGCGAGTTGCTGAAGTGTCTGGGGCTGAGGGTTACGGCGTCGCACCCGTCTGTCCAGGGCATCCCACAGATGTTCGATTGGGTTTAAGTCCGGTGATCTTGAGGGCCAGGGGAGCACATTGATGTTGTGGTTCTGGAGGAAGTCTCTAGTGTGACGTGCTGTGTGGGGCCTGGCATTGTCCTGTTGAAACAACTCCCTCTGGCGATCAATGATTGGAAGGAGGTGTGGGCGTAGGATTTCGTCACAGTATCGTTGAGCTGTCAGGTTGCCCTGGATCATCACCTGCTACGGTAGGTGATCGCCCCCCACATCATAACACTTCCCCGGCCGAATCTGTCCACCTGGGGAATGCAAGCGTCGGCGAAACGTTCACGTCGACGTCTGTACACCCGCATTCTTCCATCGCGTCGTTCCAATAGAAATCGTGATTCATCACTGAACCAGATTCTACACCAATTCGGTAGGTTCCAGGCCTGAACGTTGGTGCACCATTGAACTCGATGTCGACGATGATGTTGTCGAAGCACAGGGCCAAAATAAGGTCTTCTGGCACGTAAAACAGCCTCTCTTAACCTGTTCCTGACGGTCTGTGCAGAAAGCCTCCTCAATCCGGGTATTTGTCGAGCGGTACTGGTCGCCGTAGCTGTTCGATGACGCAGGTGATGTACCCGGATGTAGCGATCCTGCGCCGCAGTGGTCGCTCGAGGTCGCCCACTACGAGGGGCATCTGCTACCGCATTCTGCCGGCGATATCTCTCCCAGAGCCGTGAAATGGTGCTTTGGTGAACATTCATGCGTCGGGCAACTGCACGTTGAGACTGTCCAGCTTCAAGCAAACCAATGGCGATATGACTGTTGCCTTCACTTAATTAGACGTGGCATTTTGCGTTCGTCAACAATATTCCAAATACCGTGAATAATCGACAGACAGCGATCAGCCTTTTATACCCATCATTGAGACTATCTGATCCCCAACTTTCATGTGCATTGCATGTGAATTGTGTATTCTGTGACACTACACGCCGAAATTGAAAATCATGCTGTTAAATACGGGTATTTTACGGATGGTGCGTTTTGTTGTGATGTTTCCAAACATAAACGCCATAGGACTCATAAACAGAGCAAAACCTTTTGTAAAATGAATCACGTTTTAATTCATTGCTACATGAAATTGCTATTTTCATGATGCGTTTCTTTTTTTTGGAGAGTATATATTTTGTTTGAAGGGGGGATTGGTTTGTTATATGACTCCATCCATCATGGCAATTAGGATGTATCAATTAATTTTACCAAGTCATCGTTCCGATACATGGCTTCGGTCTGCAAACAAATTGAATCTGGACCAGACAATCTCGTGATCAACAGCATGAGTATCGATCTACACAATCGGGATATGATGACATGTGTCAACCAAGTTAGCGACCCTGGGCCGGATTCACATTAAGCGACAAGCACGGGTTGCTGAAGATCAATTAATTCTAACCCAGACAGTGTCATAATTATTTGAGAATCCATGTGCAGATATTGAACCCCTTCGGAAAGTTGAGTATTTTCAGATTTCCGTGTGTTTTATTTTTAGGATTTGATTCCCGGTCAATCACACAACAGCGCTAAGAATATTAAATATAACACAATGTTCATCTCCACATACTGGTTCCCGCGCATTTCACTGGCTTTTCTCACTTCGCGGAGACCAGTGGAAAATGCGTACTGTGGCTTATGACGTCATAGTTTAAGATGTGACGCGCCACTCGATGGACACGTGACAGATGCATCTACTTTACTACAGTCGTGAGGCGGTCACGTGATATGAATCCGAGGCTGACATTAAGTCCCTGAAATATTCTTGTCGTTTCTACAAATGTATACTTACAAACTAACTCGATCACTGCATGAATAAATAAATACATCAATATATAAATATATGAATGAATGAATGAAATCGAATGAATGAATGAATTAGACCTGAGCACGCATTGATTTCAGGCCTAGAGTTGTGGGGGCTGAGGGGGTGTCGTTATATCGTCCAGCAACATCTTTCACAGAACGATAGTGTCCCTATTATTGAGGTGACGCTATATCTGGGTGTTGGTATATCATGGTGTAGCTATATCATGGTGTAGCTTTATCAGGGTGTAGCTACATCATGATGTAGCTATATCAGGGTGTAGCTTTATCAGGGTGTAGCTATATCATGGTGTAGCTTTATGAAGGTGTAGCTATATCATGGTGTAGCTATATCAGGGTGTAGCTTTATCAGGGTGTAGCTATATCATGGTGTAGCTTTATCATGGTGTAGCTTTATCAGGGTGTAGCTATATCATGATGTAGCTATATCATGGTGTAGCTTTATCAGGGTGTAGCTATATCATGATGTAGCTATATCATGGTGTAGCTTTATCAGGGGTGTAGCTATATCATGATGTAGCTATGTCATGGTGTAGCTTTATCAGGGTGTAGCTATATCATGATGTAGATATATCATGGTGTAGCTTTATCAGGGTGTAGCTATATCAGGGTGTAGCTATATCGGAACATCTCACGTCATACACCCTCGATTCAGATAGGGGTACTGTCCGTATTGTCAGGGTGACGCTATATCAGGGTGTAGCTATATCACTACATCCCACGCCATACACCCTCGATTCAGATAGGGGTACTGTCCGTATTGTCAGGGTGACGCTATATCAGGCTGTAGCTATATCACTACATCCCACGCCATACACCCTCGATTCAGATAGGGGTACTGTCCGTATTGTCAGGGTGACGCTATATCAGGGTGTAGCTATATCACTACATCCCACGCCATACACCCTCGATTCAGATAGGGTACTGTCCGTATTGTCAGGGTGACGCTATATCAGGTCCTGTAGCTATATCACCCTCGATTCAGATACATCGCCACGCCATACACCCTCGATTCAGATAGGGTACTGTCCGTATTGTCAGGGTGACGCTATATCAGGCTGTAGCTGTAGCTATATCACTACATCCCACGCCATACACCCTCGATTCAGATGGGGGTACTGTCCGTATTGTCAGGGTGACGCTATATCAGGCTGTAGCTATATCACTACATTCCACGCCATACACCCTCGATTCAGATAGGGGTACTGTCCGTATTGTCAGGGTGACGCTATATCAGGGTGTAGCTATATCACTACATTCCACGCCATACACCCTCGATTCAGATAGGGGTACTGTCCGTATTGTCAGGATAACGGTCAAACAGTATCGCTACATCTCACTTCATATTGTCCGCATTATGAGGGTGACTCTATATCAGGGTGCAGCTATATCTGTCCAGTAGTATCGCCAAACCTCACCCCATTGAGACTGATTACCACTAGTAGTTGATTCAGATACTGATAATGTCAGTCACGGTAAATGGCACGATGCTATAGTTAGACAATCAAGGACAATTATCTGGGTAAGGTTGCGTTGATATATTCCGTGCCGCGGTGTTTATGTGTAGGTCGGGTCATCTGCTGCACGACTTTGTGATGATGTACAGCGGAATGTGCCCTGTGTGATGTCCTAGAGTAATTGTCACATTGTCGCTGCATCGCAAATTAACAATGTAACAGAAACAAGCAATGTTATTTTGTCAAGCGGTTCTGGAGTGAGTGAGTGAGTGAGTGAGTTTCAGTGACAGACACAGAATACAGCACAATGTTTCAGTGAAGACAGACACGGTATGGAGCACAATATTTCAGAATGAGTGAGTGAGTTTAGTTTTACAACGCACACAGCATAATCCAGCTATATGGCGGCGGTCTGTAAATAATCGAGTCTGTACCTGACAATTCAGTTATCAACAGCACGAGCATCGATCTCGCAATTGGGATACTGAATTGGAACCGATGACGTACATGTGTCAACCAAGTCAGCGAGCCTGACCACCCGATCCCGTTAGATCCCGTTAGTCGGCTCTTACAAGCATGGGTTTCTGAAGATCAATTTTAACCCCGATCTTCACGAGTCTATTTCAGTAAGAAAGACATAGTATGCAGCACAATATCTGAGTAAGACAGGTATACATGATGCCCAGCTTACAGTGCAAGGGGCGGGTGAGTATGGCCTTACGTCACTTATAGTCTGTTTGCAGTGAAAACGTACCGATGAATTTCACTTTAAACAAAAATGTAAATCAAATTAAGTGAAATTAAGATTGCGAATCCTCATCATTTTATCTTGCCAAATGAACATTGAAATCTCAGAATTTTATTCAACTTAGGATAAAAGTTGTGTAACAAACGATCATAGATTCAAATTGCTATTATTGGTTTATATTACAAGGGGGTAAGCGCAGTAGATGGAACAGTGAAATAAATGCACGTGCGGTACGTGATGAGCGTTAACTTAAACCAACCCTTCTTGTTCTCGGTGTTTCATCTAATGTGCATACGCGCTTGTAATACAAACCAATAATTGCGATTTGAAATTATGATCGTTTGTTAAACAACTTTTATCCTGAGTTGAATAAGATTCTGAGATTTGAATGTTCAATTGGCAAGGTAAAATTATGAGGATTCGCAATCTTAATTTCGCTTTAATCGATTTACTTTTCTGTTTAGAGTGAAATTCATCGGTACGTTTTCACTGCAAACAGACTATAAGCTGAAAACACTCCGGGAGACCCCAGAAACAGGCCTCACACGTCACAGCCATTAAATTGTCCTATTCCTCAACCCAGTGAAAAAAGCGCTTGAATAACGTTTTACGCCGCATCTCTTTTTCAAAGGACATTTTACTTCTTGTAGTCATCAGACTTCTCTCACTGACTGTACAGAGTGGGCAGTACTTGGTCTCTAGTAGGTCTATTAAAGGCGTGTCGGAAGGGACTACTTTCAGATGAAAGTGGCTCAAGTGCTTTAAGTAGGGGAATGAGTTGTCTGACTGTTGTGTACGAAACCGGAACATTTGGGAAAAATTAAAACAAACGGTTTTCCTCCAAAATTCAGGGAGTGTCTGACGACGATGACGTTACAAATCTGTTTATGGTGGTATTTATTTCCGCATGGGTTATTGTGGAAAATTTGCCACACTTAGATATGGAACACGCGCAAGTACAAGCTATATACTAATTGCTAGTCTGTCTCATAGTCCCTGAACCAAATTTTTTTCCTTCAGCCCAACCCTTTGCGATGCAAAAGTGAGTGAGTTTAGTTTTACGCCGCACCCAGCAATATTCAAGCTATATGGCGGCGGTTTGTAAATAATCGAGCCTGGCGATGGAAAAGCCATAACCGAAGCAAGACAAGATTATCCTCAGGTTCAAGGCACACTGGGCTCAGTTTAAATGTAAGAAGTTGGTTCTATCAAAATTACATATTTTCAGAGACTAGGTTCGCTATTTAATGCCGTCTAATCAATATTTCAGCAATATGACGGCGGGCTTTAAATAACCATGTCTGGACCAGACAATCCAGTGATCAGCATTATGAGCGAACCGATGACATGTGTCAACCATGTCAGCTAGCCTGACCGCCCGATCCCGTTAGTCGCCTCCTACGACCAGTATTGGTTACTCAAAATCAATTCTAACCCGGATCTTCACGGGTCTATTTCAAACATACGTTGGTGAAATCAACATTCAGATGTTCTATCGCCCAGGGTATAACATTGTATCTTACAAGGAAACAGTAATCCAAAACATAACACGTCTTTCACTGACGAAGTACTAAATTTAGTTCCATAGTCTGTTTGCAGTGAAAACGTACCGATGAATTTCAATGTAAACAAAAAAGTAAATCAAATAAAGTGAAATTAATATTGTGAATCCTCACAATTTTACCTTGCCAAATGAACATTAAAATCTCAGAATTTTATTCAACTTAGATACAAGTTGTTTTACAAACGATCATAGTTTCACATCGCTATTATTGGTTTGTATTACAAGGGGGTTTGCACATTGAAACACCGAGAACGAGAATTGGTTCTATAGTTAACGCTCATCACGCACCGGTGCATTTGTTTGACTGCACTGATCCCTTTGTAATACAACCAACAATAGCGATTTCAATGTATGATCGTTTGTTAAACAACTTTTATCCTCAGATGAATAAAATTCTGAGATTTAAATGTTCAATGGCAAGGTAAAATTGTGACGATTCGCAATATTAATTTCACTTTATTTGATTTACTTTTTGTTTAAAGTGAAATTCATCGGTACGTTTTCACTGTAAACAGACTATATAGTAAAAAAATTGTCTGTTCACACATATTTCAATTATCTTAATTCAAATCTAATAATCGGAGACACCGGGATCACCTGGATTTGCGCTTGGCGTTCAGCGATAGCAAACCATTTTGAATTGCAATCTTCGACAAGGGAGTACTTGGTAACTTGCAACAAAGTTCAATAATGTATTATCATTTAGCAGCAGTCAACCGAAACTACCGGTACAAAGACATCGATGGTCTGACGGCAAAGAACAACACGTAGGTAAATATATATGTACTACATATATATTATGTGCTGGCTATCTGCCATCGAGACTCGAGCTCCGAGACAGAGGGGCATGACGCAACACACCTTGGAATATCGATCTTCATCGTTTCTGTGAATATTGTATGAGAACAGAGATGTATGTACCTGGGTATGAGTAGAAAACAACAGGATTACTGGGACAATGTCGCAAGGCGACTCAGTCATGCTTGTCGTGTTCTGTAGAGGTTCTCTGCAATCCAGCAGATCGGAAATTCATAAGCATATTCTGAGAAATGCAAATATACGAGCTCGTATTGTGAGTAAAAGTAAAATAGCATGTTCCTTTTTACGAGTACCAGTGAGAGAGATTGATTGATTGATTGTCAGGGATTTAGGCGATATATTTTCGCATAGGTCGGTAAGGGGTAGAGTCAGAGTCGTGCACACTATAATTTTGTATGAATCAAATTTACAATATACAACGCCCATTGTCTTTCACAGCAGTTGATACGTTAAGTTACGTATATAGGATATTCAAGGTCAACAGACACACTGAAACACTAACACGACCTTGGATTGGTAGAACCACATCAGCAACATTCAGCAACATCATCTGGGGCGCTGGGGTAGCCTAATGGTTAAAGCGTTGGCTCGTCACGCTGAAGACCCGGGTTCGAATCCCCACATGGGTTCAGTGTGTGAAGCTCATTTCTGGTGTCCCCCGCCGTGATGTTGCTGGAATATTGCTAAAAGCGGCGTAAAACCAAACTCAGTCAGTCAGTCAGCAACATCATCTACATTTCAGACACAAATAACGACGCAGCACTCAACGTATATTCAGCATCACTTCACATCAATATATTTATTATGTCTGTATTCAAGCCAAACATGCTTTTACAATCATATCAATTCGCACATCCGGAAGCCTACAGAAATTAACCATCCGTAACAAGCACATCCGGCAGATTACGAAAATTAACCACATACAAGCACATCTAACAGCCTACAATAGGAACCATACGTAACAAGCACACCCGGCGGCCAACAAAAATTAACCATGCGTTAATGTACGAAAATGTACCAAAGCACATCCCACATCCTACAATTGGAACCATTTGTAATAAGCACATCCCACATCCTACAATAGGAACCATTTGTAATAAGCACATCTAGCAGCCTACAATAGGAACCATTTGTAATAAGCACATCCCACATCCTACAATAGGAACCATTTGTAATAAGCACATCCCACATCCTACAATAGGAACCATTTGTAATAAGCACATCTAGCAGCCTACAACAGGAACCATTTGTAATAAGCACATCTAGCAGCCTACAATAGGAACCATTTGTAATAAGCACATCCCATAATATAACTACTAATCGACACACCACATTCAGTAGCTCACCACATTCAGTAGGTGAACACATTCAGTAGGTCAACACATTCAGTAGCTCACCACATTCAGTAGGTGAACACATTCAGTAGCTCACCACATTCAGTGGCTCACCACATTCAGTAGCTCACCACATTCAGTAGCTCACCACATTCAGTAGCTCACCACATTCAGTAGGTGAACACATTCAGTAGCTCACCACATTCAGTAGGTGACCACATTCAGTAGCTCACCACATTCAGTAGGTGAACACATTCAGTAGCTCACCACATTCAGTAGGTGAACACATTCAGTCAGTAGCTCACCACATTCAGCACCACATTCACACATTCAGTAGCTCAACACATTCAGTAGCTCAACACATTCAGTAGCTCACCACATTAGGTCACTACCACATTCAGTAGCTCACCACATTCAGTAGGTCACACATTCAGTAGCTCACACATTCAGTAGGTGAACACATTCAGTAGCTCACCACATTCAGTAGGTGAACACATTCAGTAGCTCACCACATTCAGTAGGTGAACACATTCAGTAGCTCAACACATTCAGTAGCTCACCACATTCAGTAGGTCAACACATTCAGTAGCTCAACACATTCAGTAGCTCAACACATTCAGTAGGTGAACACATTCAGTAGCTCACCACATTCAGTAGGTGAACACATTCAGTAGCTCACCACATTCAGTGTAGCTCACCACATTCAGTAGCTCAACACATTCAGTAGCTCACCACATTCAGTAGCTCACCACATTCAGTAGCTCACATTCACATTCATTCAGTAGCTCACCACATTCAGTAGCTCACCACATTCAGTAGCTCACCACATTCAGTAGGTCAACACATTCAGTAGGCTCACCACATTCAGTAGCTCACCACATTCAGTAGGTGAACATTCAGTAACCACATTCAGTAGCTCACCAACACATTCAGTAGCTCACCACATTCAGTAGCTCACCACATTCAGTAGCTCATCACATTCAGTAGCTCACCACATTCAGTAGCTCACCACATTCAGTAGCTCACCACATTCAGTAGCTCACCACATTCAGTAGCTCACCACATTCAGTAGCTCACCACATTCAGTAGCTCACCACATTCAGTAGCTCAACACATTCAGTAGCTCACCACATTCAGTAGCTCAACACATTCAGTCAACACATTCAGTAGCTCAACACATTCAGTAGCTCACCACATTCAGCTCAACACATTCAGTAGCTCACCACATTCAGTAGCTCAACACATTCAGTAGCTCACCACATTCAGTAGCTCACCACATTCAGTAGCTCAACACATTCAGTAGCTCAACACATTCAGTAGCTCTACCACATTCAGTAGCTCAACACATTCAGTAGCTCACCACATTCAGTAGCTCAACACATTCAGTAGCTCAACACATTCAGTAGCTCAACACATTCAGTAGCTCAACACATTCAGTAGGTGAACACATTCAGTAGCTCAACACATTCAGTAGCTCACATTCAGTAGCTCAACACATTCAGTAGCTCAACACATTCAGTAGCTCACCACATTCAGTAGCTCAACACATTCAGTAGCTCAACACATTCAGTAGCTCAACACATTCAGTAGCTCAGTACACAGTAGCCAATACAACTGTATGTGTATTGTGGGGTGGAGAACGGGTGGTTGGGGTGGTGGAAAACGGGCGGTGGGGCTGGTGGAGGCGAATCAGTTTATACATCACACAATGTTAACACTGTGTCGATGCTACAGGTGTTTCAAGCCAGCCCCGACCACACAATGCATTTCCATCTGATTATGATATTATTCATCCTAACAATATGATCTCATAACACACTGGTGAATCGATTCTCTGCTGCACTGTATGCCGAGCTTGTCACACACCGCACTAACAAATGTTCGCTGCTGTTCTGGAATGCAAAGTGCATCTGTGAGTTGCCTTTACATCGGAGAACTACAGAAGGGTTATAGAGACATATTGTCCAGGGTGCCGTTGTACAAAACAACCTTAGCGCTAAGGTTACCTTAAGTCTATGTTAAGGTATAGGAGTTACGGTCACCTTAGCACAAAGATCGCTTTGTACAACGGCACCATGTACGATATACGTCACACCATATCCCACAACCACTCACACACGCGCACACCGCCATTCATTCCAGTATGAATTCGTCGATTTCGTGGACGATCACACACATACAGTGCCCTACAACATGCGTTATCGCGACCAGGTGGTTGATAGTTCTGTAATATTAATTATTTAAATGAATTAAAAACGTGACTGAATGTAATGGATGATTACTTGTGCAGTCAGCAGTTCCAACTCTCACCACGCCCGGTCAATATTCACCGATGTTCGAGGCCGCATGCACGTGTATCTTCCATTCCCGTGAACATGTTTTGTTTACATAATCCACACATGTATGAAATTTCATGATTCTGTTGGATAACAATCAGTTCACTAAGGACGTATATGTAGTATTTTTCGATTGTCAATGTCTCACGTGAGTCAGTGTTTCTTTTTTTCTGGATAAATTATTCTGACGAAATTAATGTTTAACATTATCGCTTAAATATAACAATCTAACAACGGTGGGCCTATCTATATAAACAAAATATCTTATTACTGCTGTTTCTATAAATATTACTTTGCTAAGCCAATATACATCTTTAATATCATTATCTACTGCAACTTTCCTGAACAAACCTGTTCACAACAAAGCCCACGTGATAACTGTCAATTCCCTCGTTTTCGACCTCACCCATCACACTTCCTGTTGAGATCCTTCCGCTACATGAACTATACCCTTGCATCAACATCTCGGGTATCTCATCAAAGATGTGCACGAATGCGGAAATTTAGTGGGTATTATCAACAATTACATCACATCTCCAGTTCTCGTAACGGTTTATTGCGCGAACGAAAAAAGTGCGACCGGCTTGGTAGCGCGTAGGAATATATCAAGCACTTGCTCCAAGTCGGAGTAGATGGGAAGGCTGTGAGTGATTATTGTGCCTAAGAGAGGGAAATAGACTACTAACAGACGTTGCTTGGTCAAGCTTGAGGAAGGACAGTGTCCAGAATGGATTTATCTATTACGCCTGTTGTGTTGTCATTGCTGCTCATAGGAATTAGCTGTGAGTATTGTGAATTAGTGTGTGATCACTGTCGGAAGCCCAGCTTCGACATGACAGCGTTATTCAAATGATGATACCCAGGTATCGCGCGAAATTGTCACGTTTTTGGTGTGTATTGTGTTTCTTTTGCAAAATCGTGACAGGATTACACTTTCTATACCTCATAAACAAGGATTATAAACCATTGGAAGTATTGTCCAAGAATATTCCTGACGGAATGGCGAAAAATATCAATTATGTTGATCTATTATGTTTATGAGCAGGCTTCTGCAAAGCAGCGACAGTGGAGGTCTGAACTGACTCATCGAAGCCTGAAGCGCAGAACAACCGCTTCTCGCTTCGTATCTACCCAGTTAATGTATGACTAATGTATATGAACATCAATATTTTAATTTGCATCATTTATTTCTTTCCAAAGAAAACGGTTTTCGAAATTAAGGTCAAATTCAGTGAACACATTTGAAGGATGTTTCATCAATGGAGGATCGGTTACTTACATGACATTTACAAAACTTTGAATTTACGAGTAGGTTGATTTTCGTGAATGGTTGAGACACTTTTTTCGAATTTACGTTCGGGTATTTTATCGATAGTGTTGCTCAGCATTGTTAATATGAAGTGTTCCACAGAGATTAGCAATTGGTCCAAGAAGGGGTGATTGGCAAGCCTTAATTGCAATTAATTTTAATTGCCTTGTGTTTTTCAGTAGCCCTCTCATGTTAATTGGGTAATGAATTCAGCGAAGTGTCTTGGATTAGAATTCGAGATCAAGGGTCATTGATTCGGTCCAATGAGTCTGAGTAATAGTTCTTGATTAGGAATTCATGCCTTTGTTTCAATCGTTCCACAAATGACATGTGGCATGTAGATCTAGTACTTTTTGAGTAATAATATATCAAGTAAATCGTTAGGAAATCAGGCTTACATGGGTGAGATTTTCTAGAGCAATTTTATCATCATGTAAAAAATATTCAAATTTATTTGGCTTCATTGTCCAGCCTGTCAATTGAATATATGCAGAACAAGATAGGATCCTTTTTTTTCGCCTTTCGTGGAATTTTCTTTGATTCTGTTTGAATGAGTTAGGCCCTGGTGGTTTTTTATAAAAATCACAAAACTTTCATTTGAGGCAACAATAATTCGATCAGGATTTTAGCTAGTAATCATTTTCTTCATAGAAGAACTATTGTTCCTTCAACTTAGTGTTTGATGTCAAATTATCTTCAATTTTGGTCATCACTCTCCATTTTTAGCAGGTCTAAGGACATGCATGGGTTTATGAAAATTTGTCTACTTCATTCCAAGAATTCCAGGGCAGAATGTTTCTATGTATTATGACTGATAAAATCTTTTGGGCATTATTTTTTACAAAGAATGTAAGAAAGGCTCTTCCTGTTCATAAAGATTTTTATATTTGTGAATGTTTTGGTCCATGTAAAGAATAATTGCCAATCTATTTAACTGATTACCTGCACAAGTGAGTCTTTGAGCCATTTCACTTCTAACGCAGATACTCATGTTAAAATCATGTTCTAGATAATTCTGCTCGGTGGGCTTCCAGTGCTATCAGGATTCCATCAGGGTCTCTTGGTTTCAAAGGCCACAGGAACTGTTTCCTTGATGCTATCACCCATGACAAAGCATTGCCATGTTTTTGCTGGAGCAAGATTTCCAGATAAATTTGTTATTTCTCGCTTCCCAGCTGTCGATTATGACAAGGCTCTTTGTGAGACTGGATACATTTCTTGATAAGCTGCAAGAACTCTTTGTGGTTATGAACATATCATATGTTCTTACTAATGAGTTGTCGTTTTAGACCATATAACAATACTCTTCTGTAAGATATTTTAGCAGCAGGATGCAAAATTTTGATAAAATATGAAAAAATATTTTATAGGTATGTGCTAATTTGTGAATCTAATCACCAGAGTATTGCAAGTCCTTTAGAAAATATCTTAGGGTGAATTTTAATTGATCAATTCCTACAACATTCTTGCTCTAAAGACCAAATTGATTGTCTACAAACAAAACCTATGAAGGACAAGACTAAATGTTCAAGCTGTCTGCATGTGAACAGCATGCATTGTCGTCCAGCCGTAGATTGACCTGATACTGCTTTGTAGTTGTCCACGCAGACAATAAGCATTGTCCTCAGCTTCATGACATCACCAGCCTCCCGTGGAGCCTCCATCACTGGAGGCCGCAGTAGAATAGTCGTCCTACCATCTCCAGTAGTAATCGTAAACCAGGGGTAATCACCTCCACTACACAGCTACTGGGAATAGATACACAGTCAGGCCGATATTTTACCATCAGCTAAGTGTAGGACTGCTTCTGGCCATCCTGGCTTCAAATAACAGCCCTGAAAAATAAGTGTAAAATGGATGAGGATGAATTTGGTACAAAATTAGATGGGCCTTTTTAGTGTGAAGCCTCATGGCTGGCGATTGTGGAGTATTGATTGTGTCATTATCTTCGAGTCTCGTGCATCGGAAATGGACCTCTTTAAGTGCACACATTATTTTATTCATATGAATATTCGGAAGTTGTGGTCACAGTTTCATCAGGGAATAAATAGTTGTACAAATGTTGCATATTTTTTAAACGAAGCCAATACTTCTCACACGTCGTAGGTGTTTGTGTTGTGCCACAGCAGCTCACAAGATCATTCCTGGGGAAACTGTCAACTTAACACACAAATACAAGCCAGTCGATTTTAGCCTGGACCATATTCACGTATAAGTAGCATCCCAATTTTCCTGTCATTATCAAAGTTCAGACATAAAATATACAACTCCACATTGCGGTCGAAATGTCAGTGTCCGTGGTGCTGGGACCGGCACGGTTGCCAGGTGTAATCATCTTCAATCCCAACTTCATCCCTGGTTCGGCTGCTGGTGGTAGGGGCTTAGTGGATAACATCACATGTTAGTTGTTACTGCAGTAAGAGATCCTGGGCTAATATTTGTATTTAGGCAGGGCGGACGGGAGACCATATCCTTGTGTCAACCTACAGTGACCAATGCACTCGGTTAGGTCCCCTGATTCAAGTTTGATAGGAAAAAATAAAACACTTAAACACCCACTGGTGTGACTTTGAATTTGAGTTACTGAAGGTGTTTCACAAAAAATACTCATTGTGAAAAGAGGTATATGAAATAGAAAGTTGCCTGGCATTAGGCTCAGAATTAGAGACTTTATTTGTATTTTGCTGTGCAGACTTTATCTCGGTATTGTTGTTAATTTTGATAGACAAAACATGTAAGTTTTTCTGAGATGTGTGAACTTTGTATGCAGTAGCAGTATTGTATTTGTGGAGGAAAGTCAAGGGTCTTGCCATAGTGCTATTGTTAATACTGACAGATTGAAGAGGAGGATGGGGCATCGATTTCGGTAATATAGGACAGTTTCAAGCAGTGAGATAAGTTGGCTTAAATGCTTTCAGAAATGTTGATCAGAGGCAATGTAGGATTTTTGAAAATCATTATTATAAAATTTTAGTAATGTAGGAACCTTAAAATTTCAAGAAGTGAGGTTGAGATAAGTTGGCGTAAGTGAATAGTTGATCAGAGGATGTCAGGTTTTTGAAAATCATTATGATGAAATAGGGACATGGATGGTATCTTTTCCAAAATCACTTTTTGTTAAATGTGGAATAATATGTACACTGGTGGTTGTGTTTTATGCAACTGAATGAGTATGTAATTTCAGACTGGTGGTTGGATTGAGATTTTGGAGGAAAACCCTCTTCCTTTTCCACAAGGTGATCATAGTGCAGTACTAAGCAATCGATCATGTTTTCTCATAATCGAACACAAACAATTCTGGAACACTTGTTTTCATTAACAATATTTTTCACAAGGTTGGTTTTGTCTGTTACATTTCATAAGCACTCCAAGCTCGTTTCAAGTCATGATTGAATTTATCTTAAAGACTTTAAGAAATTTATGTTCCTAACATACTAGTCATCCTTTAAAGATGTCAAATTGTGCAAAAGAAACCCCAAATAACTACATGTTTTTTCCTTAGTTCTATGTGCATTAACAAATTTCATTAATGGCACTAACCAATTTTTGGATGATTGATCGGTTGTAATGAACCAATCATCAATTATGAGATTTTAACCAATTCCCAACACTAATGTAAGCCTGAAAAGCTGATGACATCCTACTGTCGTATTGTTTGGGCTGGTTGTGAAAGCTGATGAGAAAGAAACAGAATGTCACCCATTTTTCACACATCTTACACGCACAAGTATTTCGGTTCATGGCCTGTGTTGTAATTCAGCCATATCAACATACATATCAAATCACATCTTCCCATATCGTTGCAACCTATCTGAGTTCTCCCAGCTTCTAGATTGGTGCCAGTGCATGTTGATACGAGCACTGTCCTAACACATGTTTACCATGCTGAATTGTCATTAGTTTATTTTTTTTACAAAAAGTAAATTATTTTCCATTTCAACTCCAGTGATTATAATGTGACAGATGGCATGATATGTGTTCAAGAATTAAAAAAAATCCTTTTCACATTTGATGACAGACCAAAATGAAAGCAGCCTAAACAGTGCATCTGTGAAAAATATCGGTTGTAATTTCATTCATTGGCTTAGCGCGCAAGTTACACTTTCTCATGAAATTCCTCAGCTGTTACAGTAAGAGAGGTAACTTCAGCGAAGTTCCTCATTCCGACCGCCATGAAGGATTTCACTACAGTGAAATCAGCTGTGCTAGACATTGAGAAAATATGTAGTCTGGCACGTGTCAGTGCCCCGTAGTGTGCCCCTGCATTAGTTCCGCCATGCTGGTGCATGTCCCTCGCACAAGCACCGTCTCCACTTACACAGGAAACAGAAGGTAGATCGTGTTGTCTGTTTCCACTGAAGGAGGAGTGATGCCGGTCACGTGGCGCGCCTTCGCAGCTGATGCTGTTGTACATTTGTCGTAGACTGTGTTGTCTGTTTCCATGGACGGAGGAGTGATGCCGGTCGTGTGGCAGCCGTCACAGATGATGCTGTTGTACATTCGTTGGTGAATGCAAACACATGGTTCATGTCTGAGACTTAACTAGGTCTTCTTGTTAAAACTGTTCCAGATACATGAAATACCGTTTTTACATCAAGCACAGGTTGTCTTCATGCATCAGATACAACCAATTGCTACATGAAAGACTTCAAAATTCATGCTTGACTGCTAGTCAGAGGCTACTAATTTTTGAAGAAGGCAAGTAAAAATCAAATGATAGTAATCCTCACTGGCTAGAAGCATTTGTGAGGTATAATTTTGAATGAGTGCTCAGCTATTCATTTTTGTAACAAATTGATAATGAATAACACTGACAGATAAATTATGAAAATAATAAACATTTTGTTTTGTTCAAGCAATACTAACTAAACATATTGACCAGTCACAATAAAGTCTGTAGGACAAAGGGGTCTTATCTCACATACCAGTAGGCCTTTTGACCCTGTTTGCTGACTTCTGTAGAATTCAAGCTTCTATAGGTAAAAACATTCCATTTTACTGGGAAAATTGACACCAAATTGCAGGTTTTCTAGTTCCTGGAATCGTGCCCAAACTCATATCTTCATAGCCATGCTGAGTGACAGATCTTATTCCAGCCTGGTTTTGTGTATAACTGTATCATTTGTCGGAGAATACAGACCTTTGAAATTTTCAAATTCTGTCTTTGATATGTTCTTGCTGGTCATTGGAAACAACTTGCAAGTGTCTCGTTTCTTCAAGGCATAGTGTGATGGTCCTTTAAGTAGTTTCATACCCAGAGTCAACATGATTAAGTTAGAAGGTTTGTTAGCCCCGATAAGTTGTACCTTTGGTCATTTCTCATCACAGTGGCATGGCATTACTAAGCAGGGCTACAGATAAGGGGCGTACAGGCGTAATGTACCCCTCAAAATCAATTAACTTGGGACATAATATAAGATTTGATGATTGATTCGGTGTATGCGCACATAAATATCTTCAAACGTTAGCATTTAATTTCGTGCATATCATGCAAATGGAAATCTATTTCGGATAAATACTTGTTGTTAAGTTTCTTTAAGGAAATGACGATATGACACATAAGGAAACCCCGACAGTAGGAATCCCTTAGCGTTGCCATGCAACGATCAGTCACTATTTTTCGTTTTCTACCCAGAATTAGTTTCATACCCAGAGTCAACTTGATTAACTTGTCACCTTTTCAAATTTCTCTATCACAGTGGTGACAAAATTACTAAAGTCTACTTCAAAGCAGCTGGTGATATTGCTGGAATATTGCTGAAAGCAGGGTCAAACTAAACTTAATAACTCATTCACTCACTAGTTACCAGGAGGGGCGGTGGGGTAGCCTAGTGGTTAAAGCGTTGGCTCGTCACGCCGAAGACCCGGGTTCGAATCCCCACATGGGTACAATGTGTGAAGCCCATTTCTGGTGTTCCCCCTGCGTGATGTAGCTGGAATATTGCTAAAAGCGGCGTAAAACCAAAACTCAGTCAGTCAGTTACCAGGAAAGGTTTCACATCTGTTGGTTTTCGTGAATATTGAATGAATCTAGGGCTGGGACGATACACTATGTCACGATACGATACATATCGCGATATTTTACCTGCGATACGATACGTATCACGATACATACACCTTGAAAGAATGACAAAGTATCAAGATTTAAAATGATTTATTTCAAGGTATTTGTGTTTAACAATAACACTATTGTAATAAACAAACAAGTAACTCTATCATACTTGCATATTTTTCTCTAAATAAGTACTTTATCATGTTTAAGATAATACTGTTTTGAAAAAAGTCATGTATCGTTTTGTATCGATACACCAGTCGACGATACGATAGCTGTATCAAACTTAAATGTATCGTGATGTATCAGTGAATCGTCCCAGCCCTATGAATGATTGTCCTAAAACATGTCGTACTTGGAAATAATATAGAAGAGTGTCCTGTCTCAAGTTGATAGTTTATGAACAAGTATTATGAACAATTCCCTAATGCTATTTGTCTCCCAGCTGAAATTCAGCTGAAAGCAATTACACAAACTGCTTCACCAAACTGCTTCAGCATCACTTTGCTCTTAACGATAGTTGTCCAAACTTTAGATAATGTTTTATCTAGTTAACACTCAAGTAAATTACTCAGTAAATGTTTGCTTGGTGTCATAAACTGGTGGTATTTTCTAGCTGCGGTATAATGACCGTATTCCCTATCAGCAGACGCAGCACATAGCGTACATACCTAGATAGATTGTTGTCAGAAGTCGGCACGGGACATAGGAAAAGGCTAATTATACTTAATGGATGATAATCGGGATGAGTTCTAACTAGTAGCAATTACAGAATGTCGAGCCTCATCGAACTATCTTTCCCTGAATCTGGTGTGGCGTGTTGCTGAGGAGTGACATTTTGTGGCAATGTTCAATGCTGATTTGGTTCGAACAGGATGAAATTGTTGGTATTTGTGTAATTTATGGGTTTCGATAACTTCCTCATGTTGATCGATTTCAATAAGTTTCAAGGAAATGACTGCATTTTGTTTGTTTCTAGAGTTTGGAAGAACTTGTGTATTTAAACACAGATTATATGGTGAACATTGTAATGGCGAGAACAACGACAAAATTACACACAGATTGTTAGCTGTACGGGTGGAGAGTACATTATTAGAAAAAAATGAATAAATGGGACAAATGTAAAAAAAATGCTGAATGATTTGCAATGGAAATTAAAGCATTTAAAGTGAAAAATTGTATTTTCAATGACAATCGAACACTCTTTGAATGAAAGGTATTTGCTTTCCCTTGGTTATATTAATGTTTCCAGTCCAGTGGGGAGTACAGTGAAAGCTGTTTTTCATGGGTTTTTTTCAACATGTCGGTGTACAGTGTCGTATTGTAGCTGGAACTGAAACAGAAAACCTGTACTTATAGATTTTGGCATTTTATGAATAATATGGATGTAAGGTATTGGGTGGAATAGATTTAAATAACTGATGCTCTAGCCCTACAGAAGCCACTCAACAGTCAAGGATTTGCCGGGCCGGTGGGGTAGCCTAGTGGTTAAAGCGTTGGCTCGTCACGCCGAAGACCCAGGTTCGATTCCCCACATGGGCACAATGTGTGAAGCCCATTTCTGGTGTCCCCCACAGTGATATTGCTGGAATATTGCTAAAAGCGGTGTAAAACTAAACTCAGTCAGTCAGTCAGTCAAGGATTTGCCAAAAATGTTTAACAACTTGTGTTCATGTTGAACCTTGCAGTTACATCACTCCAGCACTACAGTAACTATCGGTAAATAATGGTAAATCCAATCTGGACCAGATATTCCAATGACTGATGGCATGAGCTTCCATCTCCACTCTACGGGGAACAAAGGCCTGCGTCAACCAACTCAGCAGGCCTGCCGCTCGATCCCATTAGTCACTACGTGACAAGCATGAGCTGCTGAAGACCAATTCCAACCCGGATCTTCACGTGGTTGAGAAAAATTGTGGTGATTTCTTAGCCTGGTGATCTCACAGAAATTCGAGAGAGAGTTCCACTGAGGAGATGAGACTTGTGTAACAATCAATAGCGCAGCAGTCTCTGTGTAGCCAGGGTGTGCTAGCCTGACTGTTCTAGGCCAGCTCGGAACAAAAGGTTGTCTGGGAGGCTGTGTTTCCTCCATACTCTGCTCGCTTTCAATGAAAAGACTTCCTTGTGGAATTTTTTATCGTCCCGATGGAAGACTCCAATTTAATTAAAACTTGATTCTAGTCCCTTTTTGTAATGTCTCGAGAAATATTTAGTAGCCTGAATGAGAGAGTATATGTAGGGATATATGTAGGATTAGTCTCGTTAGCAGAAAAATTGGGGGAAAATAAAAGTTAAGTTGTTCAGAATTGAAATTTGTTAAAGTTAATATTCTTCTCATGTTTAAGAGTCTTTTACATTGAAATTAAATATTAATTCAGTGTTATAGTGAGTGAGTCTGAGTCAGATTCCCACCAATATCACGGTGGGGCCGCTTTCAGCAATATCCCACCAATATCACGGTGGGGGACACCGCTTTCAGCAATATCCCACCAATATCACGGTGGGGGACACCGCTTTCAGCAATATCCCACCAATATCCCACCAATATCGGTGGGGACACGCTTTCAGCAATATCGCTTTCAGCAATATCCCACCAATATCACCGGGGGGACGCTTTCAGCAATATTTCAGCAATATCCCACCAATATCACGCAATGGGGACACCGCTTTCAGCAATATCCCACCAATATCACGGTGGGGGACACCGCTTTCAGCAATATCCCACCAATATCACGGTGGGGGACGCCGCTTTCAGCAATATCCCACCAATATCACGGTGGGGGACACCGCTTTCAGCAATATCCCACCAATATCACGGTGGGGGACACCGCTTTCAGCAATATCCCACCAATATCACGCCTGGGGACACCGCCAGCAATATCCCACCAATATCACGGGGGACACCGGGGACGCCGCAATATTCAGCAATATCGCACCACCAATATCACAATATCGGGGACACCGCTTTCAGCAATATCCCACCAATATCACGGTGGGGACAGCTTTCAGCAATATCCCACCAATATCGCCGGGGACACCGCTTTCAGCAATATCCAGCAATATGGGGACACCACCAATATCACCAATATGTGGGGACACCAGGCCTGGATTTCTGAAACAAACTTAAGTTTTTACTCAAATCTCAAACAGCAATATCCCACCAATATCACGGTGGGGGGGAAACAGCAATATAACTCAACTGCATTTTTAAAATATAAATGCCCCCACCAATATCCACCAAACTCAAATTGTCTTCTATAATTTGAGTTTAATACCAATTTCAGTTCATTCTGTGGAATGCATTTTCAGCAATATCCCACCAATATCAGACTTAAGTTTGGGGACACCAGAAATGGGGTTCACACATTCCATCCATGTGGGGTATCGAACCTGAGTCTTCAGCGTGACGAGCGAACACTTTAACCACTAGGCTACCTCACCGCCCCCAATGTGATAGTGAAACATTAAAACCTGGTCCTGCTGTCGGGGTAAATACAAGTTAACAGCATGAATTATACTTGTTATTACTTGAGTTGGGAGCTGCAGATTGACCTTTAAAATAAATCGTGGATCTGTGTGATGTATGTTTTTGTTGTGAGACGAGCTTGCATGCTTTTGATCATTAGCAGACATTGGTGGACACCACAATCACTAATCAAGTCGCATTCACAGAGACAGATAGATGTGTGCCTTGGAGCAAGTCCCTCATTAATGACGAACAAATGGCCAGACTTGAGAACTGAAGGACTATAATGCCCCAGAAAGGCAGATAATCAGTGTCCCCCTTGTAGCCCACGCCAGCACACATGATTACTTCACAGTTTTCACAAATCAAGTAGAGATTAGACATTCTTGCATTTATTCTACTGTCCAAACCTAACACTGTGTTCAAAATTAAAAGACATTCTTGGATCTAGGAGCTTTGTTCAGTCTTAAATTTTTGGGATTGAAATATTTCCTTTGACATTTAGGGTTTGACAAAGTCCTTTGACAATTCTAATGCTAAAATCAGAGCTTGTGATTTGATTTTTGTCAAGTGTTTTTTGTTAATGGTTTATAATATGAAGAACTTTACCTGTAGTTTAAAAAATACTTAAATTGCACTGAGCAGGATTTTTTATAATCGTGGGTTAATTTGATTGATTGTCAGTTGATGGAAAATAAATAATGTTGGCCTGATTTTGGTGTGTATTAGCAATATGAATTGGAAAATGGGCAACATCGGTTCAGGTTTATGGTTGTATTTTGAAAAGAAAAAAACCCCTCCTCATGCAGATTGTACTCTTTTTCTGAATGTTGGATTTTTAAGGTCATTGCCTACAAATGTACTGTTTTTATTGTGTTTCAGTGGTGGGTCATTTGGTTTTCGTTCAGTCAGATTGCTAGATCTTCACGCTAGAAAGATTGTAACTCCCAAACCTTGACATAGACTTATGGCAGTTTTCTTGCATTTTGAAATCACCAGAGATCAGACCATCTGTTTGCAAAGTATAAAATCTCAGGAAGTTTACCCTGCCATACCTATTCCTAAGAGATCACGTTTTGAAACTGTTAAAACTGCAAGTTTGATGGCATCTGAGATCCTTAACCATCAGGACTGCTGATCAGAAAGTCACTAAATTCATATCAATAGACACTCTATGATTTGAAGGCAGTTTACTATATCTGAACACAGGTAACTCGGCAATCATTCACTGGGTCGGCTTGAGGTCACAACAGGAATAAATTCCCATCATTGCTCTCATTGTTTTTAAGCAGCTTGTTCTAACAGGCGGCAAATTGGATTCTTTTGAGCCAGTGGGCAGTCAAATCATGGCTGATTTGCTGGGGGGGTGATAGTTATAGCCATATGCTCACCATCATGATCCGCCATCATAGCAGCACGCGTGATACCACCATCATAGCAGCGCATTGATACCACCATCATAGCAGCACCATGATACCACCATCATAGCAGCACGCGATACCACCATCATGACGCGATACCACCATCATAGCAGCACGTGATACCACCATCATAGCAGCGCGTGATACCACCATCATATGATACCACCATCATAGCACGCATTGATACCACCATCATAGCATTGATACCACCATCATAGCACGTGATACCACCATCATAGCAGCACGTGATACCACCATCATAGCAGCATAGAACACGTGATACCACCATCATACCACCATCATCAGCAGCGCGTGATACCACCATCATAGCAGCACGTGATACCACCATCATAGCAGCGCGATACCACCATTGATACCACCCATCATAGCATACGCATTGATATACCACCATCATATACCACCATCACGTGATACCACCATCATAGCAGCACGCATGATACCACCATCATAGCAGCACGCATTGATACCACCATCATACCACCGATACCACCATCATAGCAGGTACCACCATCATAGCAGCACGCATTGATACCACCATCATCGCGTGATAGAGCACGCATTGATACCACCATCATAGCAGCGCGTGATACCACCATCATAGCAGCACGCGTGATACCACCATCATAGCCGCATTGATACCACCATCATAGGACCGCATTGATACCACCATCATGGGAGTTAACGCGATACCACCATCATAGCACGTGATACCACCATCATAGGAGCATGATACCACCATCATAGCAGCGCATTGATACCACCATCATAGCAGCACGTGATACCACCATCATAGAGCCGCGTGATACCACCATCATAGGAGCACGCGCATTGATACCACCATCATGCGTGATACCACCAGCACGGATACCACCATCATAGCACGTGATACCACCATCATAGCAGCAGCGCGTGATACCACCATCATAGGACGTGATACCATCATCAGCACGCGGATACCACCATCATAGCAGCCGCATTGATACCACCATCATAGCAGCACGCGATACCACCATCATAGCAGATCACGGATACCACCATCATAGCGCACTTGATACCACCATCATAGCAGCACGTGATACCACCATCATAGCAGCACGTGATACCACCATCATAGGATGCACGTGATACCACCATCATAGGAGCAGCACGTGATACCACCATCATAGCAGCACGTGATACCACCATCATAGCAGCACGTGATACCACCATCATAGCAGCACGTGATACCACCATCATAGGATCACGTGATACCACCATCATAGCAGCACGTGATACCACCATCATCAGATACCACCATCATAGCAGCACTTGATACCACCATCATAGCAGCGTGATACCACCATCATAGCAGCACGTGATACCACCATCATAGCAGCACGTGATACCACCATCATAGCACGTGATACCACCATCATAGCAGCACTTGATACCACCATCATAGCAGCACGTGATACCACCATCATAGGATCACTTGATACCTCCATCATAGCACGTGGTACCACCATCATAGCAGCACAGAGACTTGAGTGCCAGCCTGCTGATGGTGAAAGATAAACTGACTACCTGAAAACTGTTTATTGTTGGTGAACAATAATGTATAATGGTACGCTGCATGTCAAGCTGATGAGCTGAGATGGCGTTGCTATCACACACAGTGAAGATGCTTTGTTGATAATGATGCAAGGTTTGTTTGAAGTAAATGCATTCAGTAGGATGGTGGGAATTACTTTGGTTTGGTCGTCTGTGAGGATTCTTGTAATTAATTGAGAGGGTTTGTATTTTGTTTAATGATAGACTCGGCAATATGCCATATGTGAGGTGGTGAATATATCCAGTGTTTTTCTGAAGATGTCGCTCAGCAGGAGGACTCATTTCGAGTGTTTTTGGCTTCCATGATGATCGGGTTCACCAGGAGGTGAGCTGATTACATGTGGTGTATTACAGAGGCAGGAAATAAAAACGATGCAGTTAGATAACTATTTCTATTACAATGCAATCAGAGAACTAAACTTTGGGTTTGTGTGGAATAATTAGATTTTTGAAGAAAACAACTTGTCCCACCAGTTTCAGCCTAACGGACGTGTAACCAGGGGCATCCCTGCCTTGGAGGAACCCAAAGTTTGCCTAGATTCAAATACTATCAGAGGAAATCGGGGATGCCAAGGACCCCTTTTGAACTGTTGTTAGAAACATTGGGTCTATGTGGAATGACTGAATTTTAAAGAAGACTCCCTTCCAGTAGACTTGCTAGTCTCAGCCTAAATGACCAGTGACCATGTGTATCCTTGCCTTGAAAGAACATAAAGATTGAGGCTTTGCTTAGATTTAAATACCTCAGGAGTAGTGAGTACGGTGGTAAGGACCTGCTTTTCATGCACACTTCATTGTCATGATGTCATGGCTCTCCATAGACCACTGCAAGGTCACCTCATTATTGAGCATTGTATTTGTGGTGTGATAACCATTTGCTTGTTTAATCCTCGGTAATGGAGCAGAACGCTGATGATGTAAGTGAACTAAACTATCCCAGTATGAATCCTTGATACTAACTGTTCCCGCCCTGGGCAAGACAAACAGCTCGGTTGATAGAGTCTGATAGGGGGTATGTTTGTTTATCCAACAGATTTAATGGAGGGATGACCAATATGGATCAGGCTTCTCATGGCCTGGACGTTGGTCAAGCGTGGTGAGGTTGTGTACCCCCTGGGGTCTGAACAGGACTCAACAGATAGGATTCATGCTTGAATATTTCAGCGCTTGTGGAATAATTGCATGAATGAGTTGTATGGCCCAAAACTGATCCAAACTTAGTTTTAAGCATTTGTTTCTGTAGATTCTAAAAGTTAGACCGTTACCGGTTTGCTCTGTGTGGACTGAAGTAGTCATTATTGGACTTGGATTAAAGACACATGGCTGAAGTCCTACACTGGTGTGGCATCCGAGCTGTGTTGACTTGAACACCTCCAGGTAGTAACGAGGGAGGCTAATCATTAACATCCCTGCATTCAGCAGCAGGGATGATAACATGATGTCCTGTTATGATGACTACATGGATGATAACAGCACGTATATCCCCCACTGACTACATGGATGATAACAGCACGTATATCCTCCACTGACTACATGGATGATAACAGCACATATATCCTCCACTGACTACATGGATAACAGCACGTATATCCCCCACTGACTACATGGATGATAACAGCACGTATATCCTCCACTGACTACATGGATGATAACAGCACATATATCCTCCACTGACTACATGGATGATAACAGCACATATATCCTCCACTGACTACATGGATGATAACAGCACGTATATCCTCCACTGACTACATGGATGATAACAGCACGTATATCCCCCACTGACTACATGGATGATAACAGCACATATATCCTCCACTGACTACATGGATAACAGCAACTGCACATATATCCTCCACTGACTACATGGATAACAGCACATATATCCTCCACTGACTACATGGATAACAGCACATATATCCTCCACTGACTACATGGATAACAGCACATATATCCTCCACTGACTACATGGATGATAACAGCACATATATCCTCCACTGACTACATGGATAACAGCACATATATCCTCCACTGACTACATGGATAACAGCACATATATCCTCCACTGACTACATGGATAACAGCACATATATCCTCCACTGACTACATGGATAACAGCACATATATCCTCCACTGACTACATGGATAACAGCACATATATCCTCCACTGACTACATGGATAACAGCACATATATCCTCCACTGACTACATGGATAACAGCACGTATATCCTCCACTGACTACATGGATGATAACAGCACATATATCCTCCACTGACTACATGGATAACAGCACATATATCCTCCACTGACTACATGGATAACAGCACATATATCCTCCACTGACTACATGGATAACAGCACATATGACTACATGGATAACAGCACATATATCCTCCACTGACTACATGGATAACAGCACATATATCCTCCACTGACTACATGGATAACAGCACATATATCCTCCACTGACTACATGGATAACAGCACATATATCCTCCACTGACTACATGGATAACAGCACATATATCCTCCACTGACTACATGGATAACAGCACATATATCCTCCACTGACTACATGGATAACAGCACATATATCCTCCACTGACTACATGGATAACAGCACATATATCCTCCACTGACTACATGGATAACAGCACATATATCCTCCACTGACTACATGGATAACAGCACATATATCCTCCACTGACTACATGGATAACAGCACATATATCCTCCACTGACTACATGGATAACAGCACATATATCCTCCACTGACTACATGGATAACAGCACATATATCCTCCACTGACTACATGGATAACAACAGCACATATATCCTCCACTGACTACATGGATAACAGCACATATATCCTCCACTGACTACATGGATAACAGCACATATATCCTCCACTGACTACATGGATAACAGCACATATATCCTCCACTGACTACATGGATGATAACAGCACATATATCCTCCACTGACTACATGGATAACAGCACATATATCCTCCACTGACTACATGGATGATAACAGCACATATATCCTCCACTGACTACATGGATAACAGCACGTATATCCTCCACTGACTACATGGATAACAGGACGTATATCCTCCACTGACTACATGGATAACAGGACGTATATCCTCCACTGACTACATGGATAACACGATATATCCTCCACTGACTACCACTAGTACCAGGATAACAGGACATATGATTTATTTTGTTTCTTCGGATAAATTAATGTAAATTTTTCTGCTTAACTGGAATGAAACTCTGGTTAAAGGTACTTGATGGAGCTGGCATTGGCAGTAATTGACACAGAAAAGAGCAACTTGACAGTCTACTTATTTCTTAAATGTTAAATTGTAGCTGCTCCAGAGCCGTATGAATTCAGAATGGTAGTTACACCCCAACATTGCCGAGACTGTCCTGGGTTTAATTACAACCATCTTAGTTGGACTGGGAGATGGGAACTTGTCTTGTGAGTGTGAAACCCGAGAGTGAAGCTCAGTTTGAAGATACTGATGTGAACTGTGTTGCACCTGGAGGCTGAGGCAGGGGATGATTAATTTCATGACAACATGACTAAATTGTACCAAAAGCCATGGAAAAATGAACATGCCAGTCCAACCCCATAATTAGTCATCTTTTTGATCGGCTTGTGTTGATCTGTACAAAAATGAGTAGATTATTATATTCTAAATGATTACTGACAAGGCATGGTGCGTAACATGCAACAGATTCTGTTCGCATTCTAAAGAAGCAGCGTAATTTGCAATCCTAAGAATATATAACATAGAAGTTGGGTTTAATGTTGCATTCAGAATTATTGCACTCATATAAATATTTAAGTGCCATAAACATGTATGTGATACCCGTTTCAGACAAAGTAATAGTTTAACAGTTTTAAGATTTCAAAAGAATGTTCTGTATATGCAAACATAAGCCCAAAACTCACCACAAATAACTGTAATATCACTGCCTAGGCATTAAACAATAATTACTCACTAACGCATATTTGACCTTGTTTTGAGAATATAATTCAACCTCAGCATACCTAGTATATAACTTTACGAAACAATCCTAAGATAATATTATCCTAACCACCTTGCACACTAGTAACAATAAGACAATGTTGCACACCGACAGATGTCTGTAACATTAGCTCCCTCGTGGGGAATCCTTACCTTCTATTTCGTTTTGGTCTGTTGGCACCTTTGAAAGCGATGTTACCTTAGTCGGCGAGAACATGAAAACGGTATTTTGATTCATGGTATTCTTCTGAATGCTTGAGAAAGAGATGGTACATACTTGGCTTCTTCTGTAACATCTCTGAAGTCTTCATCTTTCGGGAAGAATATTATATTTTTTCTAGACTGGATTGACTTGCTGTTTGACTCTTGTAGGTCAGTGTCAGTGTTAGGTGGGTAGGAGAGGGGTCAGAGGTTTCTTAATGCTTGGGATAGACTTTCCACCATCATGCAGTGTGTGAAGCCCCTTTGTGGTGCCCCTTCTGTGATGGTGCAAAAATATGGTAAAAAATATTTAAAAATGTTTAAAAATGCAAAGAGACGGTGGGGTAGCCTAGTGGTTAAAGCGTTCGCTCATCGCATTGAAGACCTGGGTTCGATTCCCCAGATTGGTACAATGTGTGAAGTGTGACCCCCAGCCTATTTGGAATAGTGCTAAAAGCAGCATAAAACCATGCTCACTCACTCATTAATGTCAAATAGACGTGGGGTAGCCTAGTGGTTAAGTGTTTGCTCATCACGCCGAAGACCTGGGTTCGATTCCCCACATGTTACAATATGTGGAGCCCATTTCTGTTCCTGCTGTGATATTGAAATATTACTAAAAGCAGCGTTAAACTAAACTCGCTCGCTAGTTTCAAAGTGTGTGAAGTATGAATTAGCGCCAGATCCCGATGTCCAAGTAGGATCTGAAGGGTACATATTACATGAGGCACTTGAGGTGAGTGGACAGGTGCTAAATACTTCCACTGGCTGTGGTCAGTGGCATCAGACTCTCTTCAATCAGGAGAGATTCACCCCCTCAGAATCATCCCCAGACCCAGAAGAATGCTATTGTCTGATCCTAGATACACATCGGATTACCTCCAGCTGGGCCACATTCCCACACCGGTCAAGTGTAACTGTCCAGTCCAGCTAAGTGCTCACACATGTGGCCAGGTCCTACCACTGCCAGATCCTATCACAGCTAAACCAAACAGATTGTCTTCTGGAGGCAACATTCTACAGTGATGCAGATTGTCCATGGGCACGCTGATGGTGGGGAGATACAGGACAATACTGACCAGGGTATAAAACTCATATCGGATTAACTTCAGATATTTACTTTTTGTGGTAGAGCCTGCTATCAGTGGTCAGTCTCGTGATGAGGGCCTTTCAACAGCTTTATCACAAAGCCCCTGAAAAATGAAGTGGATTAGTGTCATCTTAGAGCAGTCAGTTGTTAGGCTTTGACCAAATATTCCCCCCACACATCAAGTCAGGCCAGTGTCTGTTGCTAGATTTACAAATATCTAACAAGCTGCCGCCTTATCATTCGCAGGCACAATTGGGATAAAATATGGGTGTTTCTTGCAGTGATCTATTAACACCATGTAGACAGAATATAATGATTGAAATATGATAGATTGAAAGTTCAAATTACAGCAGTATTCAGCTCAGACTGACTGAGTTTGGTTTTACGCTGCTTTAAGTAATATTCCAGCAACATCACGGCGGGGGACACCAGAAATGGGCTTCACACATTGTGCCCATGTGGGGATTCGAACCTGGGTCTTCGGCGTGACGAGCCAACACTTTAACCATTAGGCTACCCCACCGCCCTATTCAGCTCAGAGCAGACCTCCATCAGAATGTTGTCAGTAGGTTTTAATGTAGATTTGATAATGATACTCTTAAAGTATGCTTTATTGGACTCTAGCTTCTGACTAGTAAAAGTTTTATATCTATATCTGTTATCATCTAGTTATTTTATTGCCCTTCATTGACAGGGTTTTATGTTTTGGCTTTATTTATTACGGTTTATTTCTTATTCGAATCCTCGTCACGACATGGCTGCAATACTGCTGATGTGACGTTAAATTTTACCTCACTCACTCACTCCGACTAGAAAAGTCACAGACTGCTATTAACATTGTCTGAAATTAACTTAGGGTTACATGGACATTTTTGTAGTATCACGATATATTGGTCCATAAAAGTTAATCATTGTCTATGTGCAAATAAAAGTATATTCATAAACCTAGAATTGAATGCTACATTTGAACTTGGCTGACCTGTGAAATGTTTAAAAATGAAATTGTTCCTTCTGAGTTTCCATCTTAACCCCTATCAGTATCAATCTGGTTTGATTATTTTATAAAGAAAAATCTGAAATCCATATTATTATATGGGTCTGATTATTTACAAACATCTGTCATAGCAACAGGGGCGTGGGGTAGCCCAGTTGTTAAAGCGTTCGCTGGTCATGCCGAGGACCTGGGTTCGATTCCCCACATGTGTGAACCCTATTTCTGAAGTCCCCCGCCATGAAATTGCTGTAATATTGCTAAAAGCAGCGTAAAACCATACTCCCTCACTCACTCCCTCCCTCACCCAAAGCCAGAATAGTGCTGAGTGCGCATGCCAAAATAATGTCTTAAAAGCTCGGGTGTAAGACCTCTATTAGTATATTTCACCAAGTTATCAGCTTTAGCTGACTGATATAAGTCCCAGTAAATGATAAGATGGCGAAGTTACTGGTTGCCATGGACACTGAGACACCAGGGATGGAGCCCACTGACCCCTTAATGCCACTTATATAGTGAGTGACTTGTTAAGTAGAGTCTGACAGGTGGATTTCCATGGCAGACACGTTGTGAAGACCGTTGACACATCACACAGATCGGGAAAGTTAGATTGGGTCTTTGCATTGCTGTTCTGACATGATGGTGTTGAGATCTGTATCCCAGAGACCAGCTTAAATCCTACACCTAGGATCTCTGAGCATTGGTTGCTATTTAACTCTCTAGTTAGATTGGGTCTTTGCATGGCCGTTCTGACAGGATGCAGATCTCAACACCATCATAACGACTCACATCACTCACCCACCGACTCACATCACCCACCCACTGCGAGCATTGGTTGCCTTTTAACTCCAAGTTAGATTTTAGTTTTTACATGGCTCAATTTACATGATGGTGTTGAGATCTGCATCTCAACCACCAGCTCACATCCCACGCCTCAGGTCTCTGAGTATTGGTCACCTCTTAACTCAAAGTCTTTGAAGAGCAGTTGAGTCTGCAGGGATTTACAGGACGCGAATTCCTGCGTCCTATATGCATAAAAATTGACAATGGACGCAACAAAATTTATTAGTGCGTCCACAGGGACTCCGGAAAAGTCTAAATACTTTTTGTACAAATTCCAATCAAGTGTCAATACGTTATCACTGAGTTTGCTACTAGCTGGGTTATGGTATTATTTGCAATTTAATTACTGTAACAATGTGATGATCATGATACACAATACAATAAAAGTATAAATAATAATATTTAAGTATCTGGGACCCCCATTTTGTTGTCAAGGACCCCTGAAAATTAAGAGTATGAGTCCCAGGGACCCTGAAATACAGAACTCCATGTAAATCCCTGAGTGTTGTGCATGTTAAGACTGTTGGTAGACTGTGTACAGACTGTTTACTGACATATAGTCCCTGAAATAAAGTGAACTGTTTCAATAGTTTTTCAATATATATACCTATCTACAAAATATAGAAAAAAGTTCGAACAGAACCTAAAACAGTACTTAGTTTTGAAGTTGAGGCTATTTAGACTGTCAAAACATTTTTTGAGTTGGACTCCTTTGTAATTTTTTGTCTAGGGTCAGACTTACTAGACAGAAATAAATGGAGGTAGACTTGTCATCTGAACTGATATCCCCAGATAGCCATCATTGATGTCAGATGAGATTGTTCAGGAACAGCAGGTCCCACCACTCAGAGAGGAGTGGATCCCCAGTCATTGACACCCAAGTGTAAGAGATCTGCCAGTGACAAGATGGGCCACCAGATAAAGCACTTCAGCATAGGCTATGACAGAATCTTTCTAATTTTTACTTAGGCAAAATAAAAAAAATGTTGTGGTTCCGATTACCCCTCTTGAAAATTTAGGATAGGTAGGTAGGAATATTTAAAAAAACCCATTTGTTTGAGAAGTAAAGGGCGAACTAATAACAGTTTTATCAATGTGTAATTGTTTATTCCATCATTTCAACATTCTTTATCAGAATGGCCATTGTCCGTCAGTGCCAGGAAAAAATAATAGTATCTGAAAGCTTATTTTATTTATTAAAAAATATAGGGTCGGCACCAGAATTCAAGGGTCGGTCAGGTAATCGGAACCACAGCAATTTTGTTTTAGGCCCCAAGGATTTTTCATTAGACAATGCTTAGTCCCTGAATATATATAATTTTGATAGAACAAATAAGCCCAATTAAATCAATTAAATTGAAAAGGAGCCCAGTGAGTTGGGAGATTCAGGACCTGAGGAAATCTAGACTTGCTTCATTTAGAACTTTAGCATTGAAGGGTGGGCTAGTCATTAGGGAAAATAATGCGGTTCAGGGACTATGAGGCAGAGTAGGTTTCACATCTACATGTTTTCTTTCTTGACGTTGAACACCAGAAGTTGTTTTGCTTCATTGGGAACAAGTCTATCCAACTGCTCCATGGCGTGTCTGGTAATTACCTGCATGTTAAAGTCTCTACACATTCTCCATGGTGAAAGATCAGGAAAGCAATAGGAGGGAGGGAGGGTGGAGGACGGAGCTAATTGTCTGCCTCATAAATCAGTCTGTGAAATAAGTAGGAGATTCCCCCAGCCTGCTTCAGCTTATCCACTCCCTTCCTGCTAACTACCTTGTATGTATCTGCTGCCTGCTCCACCCATTCCTGGACCTCTGCCCTCTTCCCTGTACCTCAGATAACCTGCCTCCTTGCCCGGCCTTATGGTGGAAGAGTAGTCAGTCTCTGTCTCACTGCCTCCTTGCCCGGCCTTGTGGTGGAAGAGTAGTCAGTCTCTGTCTCACGAACCACTCCAGTTTCCCTTCTGTCCTGCTCTCTCTCCATCATCCAGTTCGTTCTCCAGATCTGAATGAAGCAAGTCCAGAATTCCCTCAGCTTCAGCTGGAATCTCCTAGCTAACTGAGACTAATTTTTAATTTAAATGGAGCTGGTTGATTCTGTCAATATTAATCATTTTCAGAGACTTCCTATTCACTTAAGAAGAGATGGGCAGAGAAATTTTGTCCTAACAGTCTGTGTACTAATTTTTCCACTCTCTTAATTCTCAAATTCTCGCTTCTGAAAATCAGTTGCATGTAAACATGATTACACATATGTCCTGGGGAACAACAAGTCGACACAGTGACTGTCGAAGTGCAGTGGGGGAGACTGATCAGGATAGATGTTTTCTGATGGTGAATTTACTTTTAACTTTCTGTACTAAAGTTTCCACACTGTTAGGTTGTCAAGTTCTCTTGCAGTGTAAACTTGAGCACCTAATTGCCGATTGATGAAGAACATAGATGTTTTCAGGTGCTTACATTATAGACTAAGTGGATAGTGGACAATAAAGTGATCGTAACCATATGCTTAACACTTACGACAACAGTACAAGCACCTTGTAAGTCCCATACTTAACATAGACTGATGACAATCGTATCACAAAGATGACCGTAATTCCAATACTTGAATATGGTTTTATAACAGTTGAAGCACAAGGTGGTCGTAACTACCATACTTAATCACATGACAATCTTACTGCTAAGATATCCTGGTCGTGTGGCACTTTTGACAATAAACAATTTATTGAGGAGTTCGTTGATTTTGAGAGTGTCAATATCGAGGAGGACTTTGCTGAAAGTAGCTTTTATCTCAGGCATGTAGAGGACGCTTTGGCTTTTAAAGTTGTACATCAAGGCAGCATTGATGAGATCCACCATTAGATTATTTGAGACTTGTTCCAGGCTGGGAATCGATTACATTCACGTAACTTACGCCTTACTCAATGTATTGATGGGCAGAGTCCCTTGTGACATGAGAGTGTAGATCTTGGTAGAAGGTAACATTATCATAGCCATATAGGGTGTAAAGAATGAACAAGTCGGTTGAAATGGCCAGTATTGCATTATGATTAAGACACCAAGATCTGCCGTGTGTGTGCATGTGTTGATTCAACAAGCAGCCTGCCTTATCGATAGCATGTGTGAAGAAACAAAAACCCTTTTGATCAATGAATAAAATATCATATTTGCACATGCCGGAACTATTTTCGGACACCAAAGCGGCATCTTGATCCTTCCTCATCCTGGAACTGTGACAGGATTACGCTTTGTTTCAACCAAATTCAATTTCGTTAAAACCTTCCCGATCCACTATAGCAGGGCTGAATTACTGAGATCGGCTGAACGTGTGACACGACTTTGTTGCAGGATGTGCAAATGTCTGCTCCCAGCATGCATCAGGCCTCTGCTCGAGCAAAATAACGATGTTTCCCGAGGAATTCATTAAATAAATTGAATAAACTAATGAATAAAATCAACAATAGCATTCATAAAAGTTGTCAAACGACACATATAAAATTACTATTTCCATCTTTTTGTGCGATCATGTAATGTAAGTCAAGTCACTGACAACTGACATCTCGGCTCATACGCCGCCTCAATCTTCAGCGCCGGACCACGATGTTTAATGCGAAAATATGTACATGAAGCATTTTTGTCATAGGTCATAACCTAGCACGATCACGTCCAATAGGTTCCATAATTTCACGTATATGTAGCGATTTCTTGCTTAATATGTTCAAAATAGCGTTATTTTACCCAAAACTTTCGCCTAAATCTGGAGATTTTTTCGTTTCACGAGGACGGTATCCATTGCCGTAATATGATTGGCTGCCTCATGTCGCGTGTCTGATTTTGACTAATCACGACCCTTAAAGCAGACTGTAAGCGAAAAGCGTCATTAGAAACCAATTTTATCAATAAAATCGCTTCTTACAACTGTGAAAATACTCTCGGCAAGGGTTCAGTGATGTTGTTGAGGTTCAGAGCTTCGAACGATACCGACATCAAGCGATTAAGCCTGCCATGTTTTCATCTGAAGCTTCAGCGGAGGTATTTTCCGTTGTTATGTCATGTTACCCGGCGGAAAGCCACAGATATAGGGAAATAGGCTTGATCATACATATTATTTAAGAAATCTTTTTATAATAATTTTCTGATTACGAAAAATGAAAATATGAAAGAAAAAGGCACGGACATGTTATGACATGTCACAAATTGAAAATAATCGCCATAGTTTTTGCTTCCTTCAGTGGTTTATCGGGAGGTTATAAATGTAAGCTTGCATTTTCATTAAAAAAAAATTATTTTATTTTACAGAAGTTGTAGTTGTAGTATTTGAATAATATTATAAAAATAAACGTCATATTTATCAACAGTAGGATTAGATCTTTTAAATGGTGTATGGGATGTAGTAGCAATAACGTTTTACAAGCTTATAATTTCCTTCATAAACATAGGCTTCATCTGTGACCTCAGAGTCTCTGGGAACTCGGTGTCATGGCACTAAATGCCTCTGGTTGACTGGTGTTGAAAGAGTTAATCATTTTCAGAGACTTCATATTCAGTTAAGAAGAGATGCGCAGAGAAATTTGGTCCTAACAGTCTGTGTACTAATTTTTCCACTCTCTTAATTCTCAAGTTCTCGCTTCTGAAAATCAATTGCATGTAAACATGATTACACATATGTCCTGGGGAACAACAAGTCGACACAGTGACTGTCGAAGTGCAGTGGGGGAGACTGATCAGGATAGATGTTTTCTGATGGTGAATTTACTTTTAACTTTCTGTACTAAAGTTTCCACACTGTTAGGTTGTCAAGTTCTCTTGCAGTGTAAACTTGAGCACTTAATTGCCGATTGATGAAGAATGTAGATGTTTTCAGGTGCTTACATTATGGACTAAGTGGGTAGTGGACAATAAAGTGATCGTAACCATATGCTTAACACTTACGACAACAGTACAAGCACCTTGTAAGTCCCATGCTTAACATAGACTGATGACAATCGTATCACAAAGATGACCGTAATTCCAATACTTGAATATGGTTTTATAACAGTTGAAGCACAAGGTGATCGTAACTACCACACTTAATCACATGACAATCTTACTGCTAAGATATCCTGGTCGTGTGGCACTTTTGACAATAAACAATTTATTGAGGAGTTCGTTGATTTTGAGAGTGTCAATATCGAGGAGGACTTTGCTGAAAGTAGCTTTTATCTCAGGCATGTAGAGGACGCTTTGGCTTTTAAAGTTGCACATCAAGGCAGCATTGATGAGATCCACCATTAGATTATTTGAGACTTGTTCCAGGCTGGGAATCGATTACATTCACGTAACTTACGCCTTACTCAATGTATTGATGGGCAGAGTCCCTTGTGACATGAGAGTGTAGATCTTGGTAGAAGGTAACATTATCATAGCCATATAGGGTGTAAAGAATGAACAAGTCGGTTGAAATGGCCAGTATTGCATTATGATTAAGACACAAAGATCTGCCCTGTGTGTGCATGTGTTGATTCAACAAGCAGCCTGCCTTATCGATAGCATGTGTGAAGAAACAAAAAAACCTTTTTGATCAATGAATAAAATATCATATTTGCACATGCCGGAACTATTTTCGGACACCAAACGGCATCTTGATCCTTCCTCATCCTGGAACTGTGACAGGATTACGTTTGTTTCAACCAAATTCAATTTCGTTAAAACCTTCCCGATCCACTATAGCAGGGCTAGTTACGAGATCGGCTGAACGTGTGACACGACTTTGTTGCAGGATGTGCAAATGTCTGCTCCCAGCATGCATCAGGCCTCTGCTGCATTCAGTCTGTAATTCACAATAGAGCCAAGTGGCGGCCAGTGTAATTGATTATCTTTGCCTTCAAACATGCAGTTTAGAACATGGGGCGCGCGGCATCTTCGAGGCCATCTTGTGTTCAGTAATGGCTCCTGCCCCACTGACAACTGCAACCCAGTTCCATGTCAAGACAAGGGCTTCTTTGCTCCCTGCTTGTACTGGCCTAGGGGAATGCCTGTCAGGGAGCCTTCAGTCTGTCTCACAGTCCCTGAACCATGTTATTTTCCATACAGCAGGGTCTTCCCAGCAATGCTAAAGCCTTAAATGAAGCTGGTCTAGATTTCCACAGGTCTGAATCTCTGGTCCCTGGGTCTTCTTTTCAAATTAAATGGGTTTATTTGTTACAGTCAAAATGATATACTTCAGAGAGTAAGTGTTAGTCAAGGGAGCCTTGTGGTGTAGGTTGTCTGAATGAACTGTTTAGAGAAAACCTAGACTGGTGCTTAGTCTCCGAATGTATATAATATAGATAGAAACAAACCAATAGTTTTAAAATTAAAAGGAGCAGAGATTCCAAACCAGACCATGAGAAAATCTAGAATGGCTTCATTTAGGGCTTTAGCATTGAAGAAAGAGCTGGCAGAAGGCAAACTGATGTTCGGGGACTGAGAGACCAGGGATTCATCGCTGCCTGCATGTACTGTCTTGGGTATTGGCTTTCAGGGAGTCTTCTGCTGTTGGTTGACTGAACTGTTTGGAGACAGCATATCTGCGAAGTCAGATTAGTGCTCTTTCCATAATATTTTTCTGTTTGATTTTGTTATTTTTTGGGGTGAACTTTGGGTGTTGTTTGACACTGACACTGGGTGGGGTTAGATTGTCTCCGATGGACTGACAGATCTACAGGAGGAGGCTGTAGGTTGGAGATATGCAGGATCACATCACTCAGACACAGCAGATCTGACCTGCAGATTCTTCACTCAGGATTGGGACTTAGATATCAGATACAACAGAAGACCTCAAGGACCCCAACACCACACTTTGTTCTTATAAGGAAATGAAAACTGACATCGTTTCCGAGACAACACACTGTCATGTTACAAATGAAAAAAAACCCATAGGGCAATATACACAGGGATCCAAATGCCATGTTTAAGTTTCTTCTATGCAAAGTCTATGATCAGTCACAAAAAGAGACAAATGTCTTGTTTTTTGAAAAGGTGTTTTTTTATATCTTGACATGGAAGTAGTCTCAGTTTCAATGTTTAGGGCTTCAGCTTTGCATTTGTTTTTGGTTTTTCATTTTTACATGGAAGTAATGTATATCAAAAGTACTTTAATTCTTCTACAGCGAAATTGTCCAAATGGCAGATCATGTGAATGAGGAAGTTTTCAGCTCCTCGATATTGATTATTCTCTCTGCATCATGGCAGGGGATGCTTTTAATACCCAGCGATCATTGTTCCCACGATTTGAACCCCGAACTTTGAACCAATTCCTGACACACAGGGGTAACCCCACAACTAAAAATGGTTTTACGCCACTGCTAGCAATATTCCAGCAATATCACACCAAGGAACATCGGACATGGTCTTCGCACATTGTCAGTGTTCACGAATAGCGTCTGACCCTCTGACAAATCTGGCAGATTCGAAAAAGGTCTGATAGAAGTCTACAACCTGCCGGCCCCAGTGTCTGACTGTATATTTCACAACGACTTTGACCGAAGTTGTTATATGTGACATGTGACACTTGTTTGCAGTTTGTAAATCTTATACTTGTTAATAATTTAATGCCAATTATAAGAAATGTTACATCTGAAATGTGTGTTTAGTTTTATTCTTTGGGTCCTGTGAATTTTCAATGGGTCAGACAGATACCTGAAACTTACAGGACCCACTGTCCTGTTACTTTGAAACACCATTCGTGAACACTGCATTGTACCCATGTGGGGATGGAATTCGGGTGTTCGGTGTGCTGACTGACGCTACCACGGACACAAGTAACAGTCCAGACAATCAGAACACCAAATTTCTCAGCAATGTGTCAACTTCAGTTGACTTTCAGCCCCCATCCTCTAGCTCGGCACGAGGAGGAGTTGATGTCGAGGACAACGTATTGATTAATTCTCATCTTCTATTCCACGAATAAACCGAGTAATTGCTGCAAGCGTATTCGCCAACCATTATTTGAGATGGTCAGTAAATTGCTGGACGTCAACTCAGGCTGTACAACGTTCTGTGGTTGGAAGTAGGAATCACGAACTTTGATGGCCAGCGTACTCACCTCCCTGATGACGTCGTCCCATAATTGATTAACTGACCGAACCCTAAGTCACGCCACATCTAGACATCATCAGTGACTTGTGGCAAAGATCTCAGGTTAGCTTGAGATCAATGACGGTTCCAAAATTAACTTGTGTTTGCGTGACCAGGACTTATAATATTGAGAACGAGTGACATAGACCAAAAGTGATATGTTATATTAACTCCATGTTTTATCATTAGGGAGGTCACTTAGTGAAGCTGATCAGTGAAAGTAGAGACAAACATGAGTTTTGTACCCTGTAATTTTTGCTACTTCGCAAAGATTAAGATGATGACACTGTGTGAGGTTTACGCATTATGATAATATATGTTACAATATATCAAATTGTTTGCCCAAAGGTTACTCTGAATCAATAGGAACTTGAAGACACGGATGATATTTTTTATACTACTAAAGTCAATAGTTTCAATAGTGACAATTAGTAATCTGGGATTGGGAGAGGCAGGGGCCATGGGCCATTTTGAACATTAGAATAAAAAATGGCCCATTAAAATTTTGAAGTGTAATATTGATACAAGGGTAGTGGTCCATTCTAAATTCAGAAAATGGCTTATAATCTTAAAATGTCCCATTGTCAAAGTCCTCTATCCTAATCCCTGAGCAGGGCTCCAGATAAGGGCTGTATCGGCGTATGTACGGATAAAATATATGCACGATACGGTAGGAAATAATTTAGAAAACATAGCAGATACGCACCACAGCAATGGTGTACGGTCTTAGAATCATTTACAGACTGAATTTCTTTTGTTTTATTGTTTTTTCTACCTGTTTACACAAGAGTAGCAATGTTGTGGTGCATATATGAAATGAAACAGAAGCTTACTGATACTCCATTAAATTCCATTCTGTAATCGAAATGTACTCTTTAAGTTTTTCCAGTACTCCTATATTGAAAAAATAAGGAGTACTTACTGCTGGTGTTGAAAACTTATCTGGAGCCCTGCCTGAGTAATCATGGAATATTAATTGGGTAAAAAAATGTTAGCAGTTGTATTTCAAACCTGACTTTAACTGGACAGCAAGGATTATGTTAACTTCAGAGTGGAGCTACTTCCGTTTGTGTAGCGACGTGGATGAAAATGTCCATCTTTGACATTGTTGGCAATTCTTTTTTCATTTCTTTCATTAATTAACAGTATAATGAAGATTAGATTTTGCTCAATACGATACTATTCCTGTTGTGTTGCAATAGTTGAGATTTATTGCAGCACTATTGCAGTAGTGTGGGTTACTGTCACAATCACATCACTCTGATGGAGTTTAACCTGTGAAGATGCGCGTGAAAATTGGTCCCCCATGCTCGTCGTAAGAGGCTACTAACAGGATTGGCGCAGACTTGGTTGACACATGTCACCATATCCTTTTGCGATGATCAATCTTCATGGTGTTGATCACAGGATTGTGTGGTCCAGACTTGATTATTTACAGACCGCCGCCATATGGCTGGAATTTTGCTGAGTGTGGTGTTGAACAACAAACAAAGAAACAAACAAACCGATGGAGTTCAGTTGGTAATCGTTTTTCTTTAATGGAGGTGTGACACTGAGTGTGACTATCAGCCATTATGGTGTTGAGGAACCTAAGTGTCCGCACACACAGTCGTCTTTCCATGGGGATGAAATCGATGGTTGTGTGTACTGTTGGACAGGACTAGTCCCACAGACAAACATTGCTGACACCTACAGTAGGGAGGTTGTCGGAATAGCGACTAGTCCCACAGACAAACATTGCTGACACCTACAGTAGGGAGGTTGTCGGAATAGCGACTAGTCCCACAGACAAACATTGCTGACACCTACAGCAGGGAGGTTGTTGGAATAGCGACTAGTCCCACAGACAAACATTGCTGACACCTACAGTAGGGAGGTTGTTGGAATAGCGACTAGTCCCACAGACAAACATTGCTGACACCTACAGTAGGGAGGTTGTCGGAATAGCGACTAGTCCCACAGACAAACATTGCTGACACCTACAGTAGGGAGGTTGTCGGAATAGCGACTAGTCCCACAGACAAACATTGCTGACACCTACAGTAGGGAGGTTGTCGGAATAGCGACTAGTCCCACAGACAAACATTGCTGACACCTACAGCAGGGAGGTTGTCGGAATAGCGGCAAGTATTATCAGGCGATATTGAAAGGAATCGTGTAGACAACTAGTGTCAGTCCAATGCTGAGTTCTTCATGAATAATTTATAAGCATTTTCTTGGATTTATGCGACAGTTTGCATGTTTTGCCAGCTGGAAAAATGCCACATTATCTGTTCACCACATTCATGATCCACTTCACATCCAATTTGATTTTTATGGGATAGCTCGCTCTCAAAAGGAAGTCGTAATACAGATATTCACGTCCGTATTAATGAAGTTGGTGTTACCGTTTTTACTTGTGTTCTCTATGTTTTTGATAGTTTTTGCCGAGCAGACAAGTGACTTTCTCTCAGCTTGTTTACAATGAAAGTTAGGGTTGTTGTTTTTTGTTATTTTTCTAGAGAATACACTTGTTATACAAATAAATATAAAAATAATCAAAATACACCAAAGTTGGGTTCTTTTTAAAAAAAAAATATTTAGTACTTTTGATCATGTTTTATGAAAAACTATAACATTTTAATGCTAAACTTTCATGAAAAGAGGTAAAATGTTAGTTTGTGTTCACAATCTGTCTACTCTTTTACAATTGGTACTATCTGGCAGAACAGAGTGATTGTATGATGGAGCTTTATGTTTCATTCAAAACATAGTTTGTATGTGGGTGGTTGTCTATACCAGTCGAGACTAATGAAGGTTTTATAGTGGAGAGACCTCTCTGACGCAATATACATACTCTGATCTGTCCGGATCTTGTTCTATCTCCTGTAATGTCAGGCGCCAGGCCGGAAATGCGACAAGCATCATCTGTTAGGGGCTCGCTGACTTGCTTGACCCATGTCGTATCCCAGTTGTGGTGATCGATGTTCATGCTATTGATCACAGGATTGTCTGTCCCAGACTTGATTAATTATAGACAGCTGCCATATAGCTGAAATATAGACGAGAGCGGTTGCTGGTTTATAACAAACCACAAACAAGCAAACATCTGTTGAGGTCTTTTGGTGTGATAAAAACAGGGGATTAAAACACATACATTCTCTCGTGGTAGATGACCTGTCTACTGGACCACTGTGAGCAAGATAAGCGAAAATGTAACAAGACTGGTCTTGGGACGAGTGTTGCGACTGTTACAAGCCTAAACGGAATTTCCTCATTCTGTAGGATTAAGGATTGGTGTGTCTGCTCCTGTGTAGGCCAAGTAGACGAAACACCCACCTTCAGGTCAATTGGCAGACGGTCTGTCGGCTGGACCACAGTGAGCTTAGCAGGAGAGGTGAAAATGTAAGGAGACTGGGTGTGGGGACGAGTCTTGAGACTGTTACAGGCCTACATGGATATTCCTCATTTAGAAGGATTAGAGATTGGTGCGTCTGTTCTGCTATCGGCAAAGTAGTTGATTAATCAATAGTATTTATAGAAGCTGGTAGTGGTCAGTGTTTGGAGGGATTAAGTAGGTTATGCTGGTCAAGGGAAGCAGACTAATTGTATTAGGCCCTGTAACATGGATTAGGCATTGATAGTGGGACACTGGTAACCTATACTGCTGACATGGTGACAATGGATTAGTGTTTGAATGATCACCAATGTAAGACAGTTGTCATTATGGGTGAAACGGTACGTTTTTACCACGATATGTTGCGTATTGCGGTACAAAGCCCTCGATTCAGTCCGGTATATGATATATGATCATAATGCAGAAAATTGACAAAGAAGTGTTACGATTTCTAAACATTTTAGAAAAGGTTTAAAAGGTAAATAAAATGACGGCGTGAAAACCGATAATACCAAAAGATTTTAATTGAATTACGGCATACTGAACCGAAGTCAAATTACAGCGGTTCTACTAATACAGCGGTATACTGTTTCACTCCTAGTGGTCATTATGGACTGGTATTGGAGGTCGAAAGTGAGTCATCTTATAGTATGATACGTGAGGCTGTATTGTGATGCGCATCAAGATGTTGTAGAACTCCAAACTTTGAATTCGAGAAGCAGTCTGAAACATCATTGCTGAATTGAAGTTTATAAATAGAACCGAAAAAATACAGCACACCCTTTGTAGTCAATGCATCTGGATTGGAAAATGGAAAAGCCAGCGTAACATTTGCTAAATTTGACGATTATGTCATGTCCCAGCTGCCTTGGAAACACTTCCAGCTTCACTTGGCCGGCTCGAGGTATGGATGATGGTGCCATCAGGCTCATTTACTTGGTTGACGTCATTGTATTCCAATTGCGTAGATCGATGTTCATGCTGTTGATCACTGGATTGTCTGGTCCAGACTTGATTATTTATATACCGCCGCCATACAGCTGGAATATTGCTGAGTGCGGTGTTAAACAGCAAACCCAACAAATTGATTGTTGGTTCTTTTGGTGATTCCGAGTTAGAATTGGTCCCGATCTCAGCAACTAAATGAGGCTCCTCAAAATGCTTTTTGCATGAACATAAAGTCTATAAAATCATTTCAGTACACTACACGCTCCTGTGTTAACAGGCTCATCTCTAATGGAAAACTTTATGTAAATAATTACATATATTCTGCAGAGACAAATAATCCATAAGATCTTTCAGCCAACGTTCCCGTTTTAATGGGATCAAATCTAACATACATATTTTTATGATCAAAAACAGATGTGATGCAGATATGGTGCGTGCCTACATTTGTGCAAACCTTGGGAACCTTGACTTAATGAGGAGCACTTACATTAATGCTTCATTGTAAATATCAGTTCTTGGTTATGCAGTTTTATTACATTTACTACAGACATGTATTTTTTCATTCCATCAATTCGTCATCCCGCAGTGTAGCAGTGAAGTGCATGGTGACACGGTTCATAATGGGTATTTAAGCTGAGACTAATCTCATATCGCTATGCACCCCGCAGTTAGTCGGCAAGGGAGGTAACCTAATCTGGTGGAGGGAGCTGTTGTGTGTGGCTAGCAGGACTCGTGCCCAGTTAACACACTGATGTATGATGGAAGGGCGATTATTATCCTGCACTCAGCATTCAGAGGCTCCTCAAATAATGCAATATTTATCATTTCTTGTCTCCTCATCCTCGTGTTGCCATAGAAACAGGCCTACCACGACAGTTGCATGTTTGAGATATGAGGGTTATCTATTTCTCTCACTGTGTGTTTGACAGGCTCAGGCTCTTCAGACGGCAAGCAAATTACTGCCGATGTAGTCTCCGAATTGGCTTCATCTAGCATCGTGGCTGTTATCGCAGAATGAATTACCTCCTTTCATTTCATCAAAATAAAACGGATTAGGAAAACATTGTACCAGCCGAGGGTTTTGGTCACTCGTGTGTAGGGTCTTAGTCACTATGGGGGCGGTGGGGTAGCCTAGTGGTTAATGCGTTCACTCGTCACGATTAAGACCCAGGTTTGATTCCCCACAGGGGTACAATGTGTGAAGCCCAATTCTGGTGTCCCCCCACCATGATATTGGTGGAATATTGCTGAAAGCGGCGTAAAACTAAACTCACTCACTTAGTCGTGGAAGTTAAGTATGAAAGGTAAAGGGTGTTGTTATACATCTAATACTGTAGTAAAATATCATGATATCAGGAGATCCCTAGATTAACAATGTAAGTATCTAGGGCTGGATATGGATCATAGACATTGATAATCGTTAACTAAATGTCAATCTCTCTCTCTACTTCTCTCGTTAAGTATCGAAGAAGTAACTTGGAGCCAAAATGCTAAAAAATGTCTGAAAGAAATGAATATCTTTTCAGACACTGGTGAGTTCTATCAGACATGTTTTGCATGGGTTACAAACGAACCAGCATCCTGAACATAATTTAAAACCTGACTTGTGTATTGTGTGAGTAAATTAAAACTTTTGTCTATCACAAGTACGATATCAATGACGCTATTGTCATATTGATAATCTTTAATAATTTTTCCTATCAACGATATTTCCGATTATCGATATTTTAGCCAGCCCTATAAGTATTCCCCATAATGCTGCCAAAAGGGATCTGAACAATCGAGGTTCTAGTAAAATGCCTCAGAATTAACTTGTCTCCAGCTGCAACTCTCTCTCTCACTCTTTGTTTGTATTAGCTGCTCTGATCTTCTTGTACAGTTAAGGGAGCTAGGTTAGTCTTGTGAGTAAAGTGTTCACTCATGCCCCAAGCCCTGGTTGTTTTCTCTGCATGGTTTCAATGTTTTGAAGTTTGAAGAGATTATTGGAGGATGCCAAAAAGAAGGGTGTAGAGAATTTATTGTAATTGTCGAACATTAAGTCGAAATAATGTTGTTTTGTCTCTGAAATTATTTTTTTTTCATATTGTTTCAATTTGAGTGTGACAGTGCATGCAGAGTTTTACTGCTAACAGTTTCACGGCCTGACAGTGGTACGAAGCTCCTGGTTCTCCGTCTCCTCCTTGCCCCAAATATTGATCAGTGTTCTCCTCGCTGTGTGAATTTGATGGATGTAATGCCAAGGTCGTGGGCGATTGATTGGCTGTAAAGTCAACGCAGTATCGCCTTCAGGGTTCTGATTTCTCTGGCTGCTCTGTGAACAGCAATTACTGTTAGTGACAGATGAACAATGTCGCAACCGTCCTGTCAAGTATAAATATATTTGGAGGTTTTGTGTAATTACTGTGAGTTGGACAGGATGTTGTAAACTGGGGGAGTTAATACATCAGGCGTGTAAAGGTCAGATTGTGACTGTATGTCAATCTCCGTCATTATCACCACCCTCCAGTCTGAAGTCAGTGTTGTAATGGCTTCTGGAACAATAGGAAAAATGTCTGATTTGGATTTAATTTATTGTTTGCCTTTTACCGAGACATATTTCATTGTTCCAGTGTAGACCAAGTTTGCATGTACTTGATAAAGGACATTTCACACTAAAATGGCCTTAATTGACAGTGATTTGCTCTAAAATCCCCATATTTAGCAAAACTTATCAAGTTATGATTTTACAGGAAATTAATGCATAATAAAAATACCTTGCAGTGATAGTTGGTGTCAATCTCTGTTGTGAAGCAAAACTTTTCCAGTGCAGCAATGTAGCTAACAGCTTCTTCCCTCGGATTGTTTGTCTCACATTTGACCAACCTTGTTTGTGTGTATCTGACCAACCTTGTGTGTATCGGACCAACCTTGTGTGTATCGGACCGACCTTGTGTGTATCGGACCGACCTTGTGTGTATCGGACCAACCTTGTGTGTATCTGACCAACCTTGTGTGTATCTGACCAACCTTGTGTGTATCGGACCAACCTTGTGTGTATCTGACCAACCTTGTGTGTATCTTGAAGTATCGGACCAACCTTGTATGTATCTGACCAACCTACCTTGTGTGTATCTGACCAACCAACCTTGTGTGTATCTGACCAACCTTGTGTGTATCTTGTGTGTATCGGACCAACCTTGTGTGTATCGGACCAACCTTGTGTGTATCGGACCAACCTTGTGTGTTGTATGTGTTTCTGTAGCTAGTTAAATTGTTGAATGGGACAGAAGAGCCCCTAAAAAGGCCTTACATTTGATGGCTGGTAATCTGTACGAATCCTGGTAGAGAACTTGACCTTCTCAGTAAAATTTCAGTGGTACAACGAATAGCTTTGAAACATTAGTCTGGAGTTAAAAATTAAGGTAGGCTTTGTAGGCTAGTAAGCTGATAGATTGCAGCTGATGTAACACACAATTACTACAGCAATATGTGCCATTTGACAGATTATTGGGATGTTCCAGAAGGTCTGTGTTGAGTTAATATGCATTGCAGCAAAATTAAATTCTTCCAGAACAAGCTTCTAGATCTAAACAGATCTTTGTCATTTTATTTAATTTAATTTTTGATGCTGCCCTAGGTGACTGAAGGCTTCATTGCCATAATAATTTAGTTATCATTTGATTAACGTTGAACTATAGCCATATTGGCATGGTCGCAGATGCTGTTGCCTCAGTCAGTCGCTGTGTGTAGAGTTAGGGCAGGCGTTTGCTGTCATCTGTAATTTTAGGAATGAAGCATGGACAAACTTTGACAAGGGGACGAACTATGACAATTTTTGTATGAAATCTACATTTGTGGTGAGATATATACACCTGCACCTCAGTCAGATACATGTTGAATAATGCATGGATCAATTGTACCCCTTTGGACACTGTCAGTATAGGATGATTTCTCAGACATTTCCCATTGGTTAGGTGACCCTATCTAAAACTTACAATGACTCACCCTGCACCACATGCTCATAATATACCCACTCCAAAAATACAGTGGGGTACCCACATTAGCTAAATCTTATCTGGAGTTCATGCACACGCTGTGACAATGACAGATCAAAACCATTGGTAGATGTTAGGACCCTAAATTGGTCTACTTTTCTCCATTCCACGACACCATTGGTCCAGTTGACACCACTGGTGACTGACTCTTCACTGTTGCTCACACAGATTTGTGATTAATGTAAATAACTACATGTTTTTAAATGAGTTGCGACTACAGGGGTGTTCCCGTTTGAAAGATCAAAACCATTCTAGATGTTTTAAATTGTAAAGTCTTCTTTTCTGTATTCCACGGCAGACGTCAACATGACCAAAGTACAGATGTTTATATGAGAGGGGTGTTCAAGACCAAATGTTGGACGAAATGTTGCCAGTTGTGTCGGCTGAGAAGAAATGCCGCCTATCCTTGAAGTGTCTACATTAGTGGTGTTCCGATTAATTGAAATTATCGAAGATTGGTCGCAGTGACCAAACGACCAAACAATCGATCACATTTTCTCATAATCGAACATAAACGATTTTGGGACTACTGTTTTAGTCTTTGAAATACTTGACAATGGAACATATCTTAGAAGTTGTCAGGGCCTGAAAACATGTTTTTTCTTAGAAAACTCCATTAATTGAAAAGTCATGACTGAATATTTCTCTAAGACTCCAGGAAGTTTATGTTCATGATATATTAGTCATCACTTTAAAGTAGCAAGTTGCAACATGTTATACATATCTGCAGTAACAACCTGGATAGGAAAATCTGAAAAATGACGCTAACCAATTTTTTTCGATGATTGTTCGTTGGTAATGAATCAATCATCAATTGTGAGATTTCAACCAATTCCCAACACTAGTCTACATGCTACACCCTGGTGATCTTGTTGCCGTCAGTCATGCCATACTGCGCTGTGTAGACCACACTCCGGCAGACTCTATCAATGAGCAGACTGTTCACTATTTACATCATAAAGGGGAATGTTATTTATTTGCTTGTATAAATAGCTGTAGTTGTGACAGCTTGCAGCCTGGGCTGGGATGGTTGTACAACTGAACACGGACATCGCCCACAGTGTAGTGTGAATTAATCTACATTAACTGTCACTGCCCCACGCTAGGGGCTCAGTTTTACTTGCATTATTCCACCTTGAACCCTAGTTTACCTGCATTTTCCCACCCCAGGGGCCAGTTTACCTGCATTTTCCCACCCCAGGGGCCAGTTTACCCATTTTCCCACCCCAGGGGCCAGTTTACCTGCATTTTCCCACCCCAGGGGCCAGTTTACCTGCAGTTTTCCAACCCATAGGCCCATTTCCCTGCAATACCACAGTCTGCGTCCCGGGAAAAATCAAGGGTTTTGCAGGAAATGCGAGAATACAGTACTTTGAGATTTTATTTTACACATTACTGGACCAAACATTCGTACAGTGAATATCATTGTCTGTCTCTTGGCACACTGTATATATTTCCATTTGATAGATTTGTGTGTACTTGGCTCACATTCCCTCGGTGCCCTCATCACCACAAGTAGTCCAAGCATTGCATTGTCCGTAGCCTGTTAACGTGACAGGATCATGCACTATATATGACAGCATTGTTTGAAATCAAGCATGAAGTCAAGAGTCCTTATCAAGGCCCTTATGTCGGAAGATTTATGGGCTGTAGACAAGCTAACATGGCAGCCACCCTGAAGGTTCCCAGGGTCCGAGGATGTTTAGACAGTGACAAGGAGGTGGCCATATCAGACTAATACACAGCTCACTTCAGGCTCAAAATTTATAGCATCTTAGATTTGGGGAGGAAATAACCCTTCCATTAGCCCTGATAGATTTTCACTTGTCAATAGACTAGTGGTTGTCTTCAGCCCTGTTTGGGGCGGTGGGGTAGCCTTGTGGTCAAAGTATTAGCTCGTCATGTCGAAGACCCGCGTTTCATTCTCTACATGTGTACAATGTGTGAAGCCCATTTCAGGTGTCCCCTGCCATGATATTGCTGCAACATTGCTAAAAACCCAGCTCACTCACTCACTCTCTCAGCCCTGTTGTGTGTAATGTACATGAGGACAGTATTTACAGTTTTGGTAACTTAGAACGGACCTGTGAAGATTCAGGTTAGACCTGATCTTCAGCAACCCATGTTTATCTGAGAGGCGACTAGCAATCGGGTGGTCAGGCTCGCTGACTTGGGTGACACATGTCATCGTATCCCATTTGTGTAGATGGATGATCATTGATCACTGGATTGTCTGGTCAAGACTTGATTCTTAAAGGCTGTTACCATGTAGCTGGAATATTGCTGAGTGTGGCGTTCAACAAACTTAGAACACCGTAAGTTGTGTTTATGTTCTAAAGCAACCATGCTTCAGTTTAACGCCCTGAATAATGCATGACAACAGTACCGATTCACAGTAAAATATCAATAGATATGCAGAATCAAAATGTTGTTAAATTTGCAATTTACTTCAAAGCAGGCTGTTGTCGTAACAGTTGTGTAACGATTCCGTAATACAGTATTGTATCAGTTTTCAACTCATGAATTGCAGTACATACAAAACATTACAATGCAGGTTTTATTGATGTAAAAAATGTGAATAACAGCAAAACTGTTTATGAAGCAGCAAGTCTTTATGTAAATTGTCTGGTTCTCTGGTAGACTATAACAGCAGAATCTGCATATTGGGCCCAAGATTATATGTTTCTCTGCTGCAAGATCCAATCTTTGCTGCCAGAAGTTTGAAACATATTTCAGGGTTGTGATTTACCTGCAAACTTTGAGAGAATAGGAGCTTTTGAAATATAAGTACTGTGTCATCATATATACATCGTGTCACACCTATATCATCATATCCCGATTGCGTACATCAATGCTTTTGATCAGTAGATTGGTTGGTCCAGACTCGATGATTTACAGTCTGCTGCCATATAGCTGGAATATTGCTGATGAGTGAGCGTTAAACAGCAATCAAAATCAAATCAAATAATAATATCGGGATAGGTATTGTATCGGGCTCACAGTGTCATTTCTGGTTCCTACATTGTACAGTGTATTTGAAGTTGTTCTGCCCATCCCCAGATATTGCTTCAGAAGTCATGATACACAGGCATTTAAATTAGGGCTGTAACGAATACACTATGTGGGAATATGATACGTATCATGAATTTTGGGTAACGAATACGAATAATTATTCACGAAAACAATATTGTTGTTAAGTTCCACTTTATGGAACGCCCATGTTGACAGTTCGCAGTGTTCGCGAAGTGTCTGACCCTCTGACAAATCCGGCAGATTTCACAATGACTTTGACTGAAGTTGTTATATGTGACATGTGACACTTGTTTGCTGTTTATTTTATCTTAATTTTTCTTATGTTTGTTACTAATTTCAATGCCAATTATAAGAAATGTTAAATCTGAAATGTGTGTTTAATTTTATTTCATGGGTCCTGTGAATTTTCAATGGGTCAGACAGACATCTTAAACTTACATGACCCAATGTCTTGTTACTTTGAAACACCGTTCGTGAACACTGAGTTCGATTTGTCACAGCAATAACCACTGATCTCATGACACTCAAATTTGGTATGTAATAGTTCTAGTCGACAGTACCATGTGCAGTCTACACTACTGCAATGCTAGTACATGTTCCATTCTTGCACATCTCACTTTGGAAAGGACATAAGGGTTCAAGTAAAACATGCTCCCTTAAATTTTTTGTAAATATTCGTTAATATTCGGTTCTGGTGACCACAAATAACGAATTTAATTCATGAATGGCTACGGTTCTATTCAGTGAATATGCGAGTGAATCGTTACAGCCTTAATTTAAATCCTCTTTAGGTAACAAGGCTTAGACAGGGATTACACCACTTTGTGTGACGGTTTTGAATATATTTCCTGCACCATATCATTACAATAACAATCACCTGGGCTGGAGGTAGTCAGTCTCACAGTCCCTTAAACATAATATTTTCCTTTCGCCCAGACCCTTCTGCAAAACTAAAGCCCTAAACGGAAGCAAGGTCATATTTCCACAGGTTCGATATTCAATCTTCCATCTCACTGGGGCTCCTTTTCACTTTAAGAAGAATTATTTGTTTTTATCAAAATTATTTATATTCAGAGACCAAGCGTTAGTCTAATCTGGAGGCTTCCGTGTCACAACTTGTGTGTGAAAGAGACATAGTACTCAAGTTTCAGGTCTTGACATAACATGTTATTTCTGTAATGAGGGGGACTGTGTTCGTGCTAAGCCACCAGCCACATATTCTCAGTTCTTTATGCATGTGTTGTACATGCTGAGGAACTAAATTCCAGATTTAGTGAACATTCTCACATTTCATGATGTTGATCACTGGATTGTCTGGTCCAGATTTACAGACCGCTGCCATAATGCTGGAATATTGTTGAGTGCAGTGTTAAACAACCAACCAAGCAGCCCACTGAGGAAATATATTCTTGATTAACATATCCACATTTCATTGGCAATGATAGGGAAGAATATTGGTTTCTTGTATGCCATGGTATCCACATTTCATTGGCAATGATAGGGAAGAATATTGGTTTCTTGTATGCCATGGTATCCACATTTCATTGGCAATGATAGGGAAGAATATTGGTTTCTTGTATGCCATGGTATCCACATTTCATCGGCAATGATAGGGAAGAATATTGGTTTCTTGTATGCCATGGTATCCACATTTCATCGGCAATGATAGGGAAGAATATTGGTTTCTTGTATGCCATGGTATCCACATTTCATCGGCAATGATAGGGAAGAATATTGGTTTCTTGTATGCCATGGTAAGGTAAAACACAGGTTCCTTGTTGTTCAACTGATTTTACCTACAGGAAAATAAATGGCCATTTAGAAGTGGTCAGGGCAGGTCAAGGAGTGAGTGAGTTTTAATGCCGCTTTTTGCGATATTCCAGCAGTATCATGGTTGGGGACACTAGAAATGGCTTCACGCATTGTACCCATGTGGGGAATTGAACGTCTTCAGCATGACGCTTTGACCATATGTGATGACGTGAAGGGATTGTGTGTAAGGAACTGAGTTTGGTGTCTTTTCAACCAATGTGGTTATTCCAGTAGTGAACATACAGCTTGTTTATTTGTATGTGTTTCTTACCCATGAGGAATTTCCGGGTTAGAATATTGATCTTCAGTATCGACTAACAGGATCGAGTGGTCAGGCTCGCTGCCTTGGTTGACACATGTCATGGGTTCCCAATTGCGCTGATTAGATGTTCATGTTGCTGATTACTGGATTGTCTGGTCCAGACTCGATTATTTACAGACCGCCGCCATATAGCTGGAATATTGCTGAGTGTGACGTAAAACTACACTCACTCACTCACTCACTGTATGTGTTTCTTTTGTGGATGCTCTTACTTTTTCAAAGTGTTAGTCTGCATCAGTGCTAAACCTGGTCAGTGCTGGAAACTTGAGGCCCTCTGGTTTACTCTGTCTCATAGACCTTAGGGAATAAATCGTAAAAAGGAGTCTAGCAGGACGATTGGGCAAGTCAAGAGGTTCACTCTGAAATTAACAATTCATATGGGTTCCTTTTGGAAATTACTTTTCACATTTTTAGACATATAGTTTCAAATAGGACAACTTAATTTCTGGAGCTAGATGCCTGTCTACCCTTTTCTGTTAGAGGAAGAACTTCAGATAGGACGGGAAACGTTTTGCTCCGATACAAGTGCTGCTATGCACTACATATTGACCATTGCAGACTATGTCAGTCTGGGCAATCTAATCATGGCACCAATATGGCAGCTCGGACATTTGACGTAAGCCTCAGTCAACACGATGGTGATCCTTCAGCTATGACTGGCGGCCTGGCTGTGGGCTGTATGCCGATCTCCACAGCCTTAGGTCGCATGCTGAACTCCAATGGAAACAGCAGAAATCGGGATGAAAATCCAGTGGTTCTGGAAAAGTAGTTCCAGCCTCTGTTTGTTCCGCTCGTTGGAGATGTAGGTACTTCTTGTGATGGTGGCCATGCTGGGCCTCACAGGACTTACATTGTGATCACACACTGAAGATGTGATCCTACTGTAATAGTGTATCACACAGTAAATGTGTGATCACTGATTATTGTTGGTGTGTTTGTACAGTGCTGGCATGTGGATCGCTGATGATATTGATTAACAAGGGCCAATATTGGAGCTATTTAAAGTGTTTGTGTACAGAAATGTTGAAGAATGTATTTGAAAACTAACAAATTGAAAAACATAATTCAGGTGGTGAAAAATGAAATAAGTGAATTTTATTATAGTCAATTTAAATTGTTTATAACAATACCTTGTATGAGTAACTGAATAGGAAGTACTTGAGTTTTTTTTGCCCTTGAGTGCTGTTTAATGATTTGCAAGTGTGTTGAAAGCCTATATATATTGCAAGTAAGAAAGATATTTTATGTAAAAATGGTCAATATTAATTTGATTTTAGAGTAAAAAGCAAATTAAACATCTCTACATTTGAAACGTGATATTCCATTATCACTGCTTTGGGAATTAATCTAAACTTCAAAATATTAAAATGAAACAATATCAGTTACAATTTTTCCCGAGCAATTCCTTTGTTTGAAAAATTCAACTAAATCATAATTAGATTGATTTATTGCAAGAACACATTTGATGACAGCTAGTTGTCAGGGATGTATTACAGCAACAGCAGCAGCAACTACAGGGACATCGCTGTGACCTCCGAGCGTGATACCTGATCTCCTGCAGTCTGCCACCACATCTGTTGCAGCTGCTGCTGCTGCTGCTGTGAATGTTGTAGGGCTGGCTAGTAGTACCTGGGCTATAAGTGTCGTATCTCCCAGTCTGTCACACATATACACACTGGCGTAGCTATCATTCAGGAATGTGCTGCAACCTTGAAAGCATGTATCATGTTGTATTGAATATTTCTGGAAATGTGATTGTAATGATTTGTAATCCTTTTGTAATAAAAGAAATAATGACTTTTTATATACTCTGATTACTTGTTTCCATATTGACAGGGTTGGAAGAACAATATAACAGGTATAGGTGGAATCAATATTTATTCCCATGTTAATGCAAAATAATAAAACTCAAATAGATAATGAAATTTTGATAAACATTTATTACCAAACATGTTAATGTATCCACAACCGGTAGGGTAGCCAAGTGGTTAAAGCTTTTACTTATCACGCCAAAGACCTGGGTTCGATTTCCCCATGGGTACATTGGGTGAAGCCCATTTCTGGTGTCCTGCTGTGATATTGGTGGAATATTGCTAAAGCGATGTAAAAATAACTCACTCTTAAGCCTTCTTGTTCTCTGTGGGGCGGTGGGGTAGCCCAGTGGTTAAAGTGTTTGTTCGTCACGCCGAAGGCACGGGTTCGATTCCCCACATTGGTACAATGTGTGAAGCCATTGCTAAAAGCGGCGTGAAACTAAACTCACTCACTCACTCTTGTTCTCAGCGTGAGACTGTTTGAAATTTAATGACAATAATTTCAACAGGACAAACCCTAGTGTAACCATAGTAACGCAAATTGATACAGTTCGTAATTATAATCCTTCATCAAATGCACAAAAAGTGTGAAACAGTCCCTAATGAAAGTCAAAAGGGAAAAATAAAAATATATATGGAGAAGGAAGATAGGTAAACATTGTAGCCAATGGAATGCATGCAGAATATATACATGGCGTAGTGTTTGCTATGATAAGCCTTGACACTCTTCGACCAGAAGGTGCCGACATTGGATATTGTTTGTAGAAGACAAAACAAAGTCTGTATCTTTCATCTGTTATCACCTGATACAGGAGATGAGATCGGGACTTTCATCAGCTTTCCAAATTGTCTGCCACTTGCGATACAATGGAGTCAGAATGGAGTGAAGGGTTGGATTTGATTCGTCATGATATGTCTGTCGCTGTATCCAGATATTTCAAGGTTAAGTTGCTGAATAGATGTAAACTTAGATACTTTAAATCATTATCCTAGATAATACTCTGTGCCATAGTTGTTTAAATCAGTATCCTAGATCATACTCTGTGCCATAGTTGTTTGAATTTTGTGTGTTAGCAATTTTTTTAATTGTTCATAAAGTTAGTGAGTGAGTTGGGTTTTTACGTCGCTTCTAGCAATATTCCAGCGATATCACAATAAGTGACAGGGGTGGAAATAACCCATTGCCCGACGCCCCAGTCCAGTGTTTTTTTCTGTCGGGCTAGCAAATTTGTATGTCACGCTGTACCGGTGTCCAGTTGACTTTCCAATGTTAATTATGTTGTTTATTTAAAAAATCAACAAGAAAATCGGCCGGTATAGTGGAAGAATTATCAGGGCAAGTGATTTTATGTGTGCCACTGAACCGGAGTACACTAGCAATTTTAAAGTTGTTTCCACCCCTGGGTGACACCAGAAATGGGCTTGGTATATTGTACCCATGTGGGGCCTTGGTGTGACGAGCAAATGCTTTAACCAGTAGGCTATCCCGCCATCCCTGTTCATAATGTTAACAGATACTCTGCGAAAACCAGGGTACAAACTAGTTAGTACAAGGGGGCGGTGGGGTAGCCTAGTGGGTAAAGCTTTGGCTCGTCACGCTGAAGACCCGGGTTCGATTCCCCACATGGGTACAATGTGTGAAGCTCATTTCTGGTGTCCTGTTGCTGGAATATTGCTAAAACTAAACTCACTCACTCACTAGTTAGTACTAACAGGTTTGTAATGAATATGTAAAGAGATGAATATGATACATTTATGGTGCCTCGAGGTGATATGCTGGATTATTGAAACAAATCAAATTCTTGATTAGATATGACCAGAATATAGAAAAAACACACACAAAAACCCACGATTTTTCTTGATTATCATGTGACTTGAGACTTGAGAATGAGTTGTGTAAGTTTTGTGAGATGTTAGGTCATGACCAGAGCCGTAGCCGTACATTCAGACGTTGTTTCTGTGGAAGACGAGGCAGATCAGCTTCAGACCCTGAGGCTGTGACTTGGCAGAGAACACAACCTTCCCCATCTGTTCTACACCTGGGTCTCTTGTTTCAATTCAGGAAATCAACAGCAAATGTTCGAGTTGTTTTTACAAAGAAAAGTTATAATAAGTTTGTTTATAGACCTGAATTCACATTAGTACATCCACATGGGTGTAAGGTGATACTGTAATGGGCTCCTGTAGGGCATACAGGTCTGTGGCCACAGAAGGTACAATAGCAGTCGTGGACAGTCGCCAAATGGTGAAATTCTGTCAGGTGTTGTTGCTAAAATATTTCATATATTAACAGACATTAAAGCAAAAATAACGGCCTTTAATTTATGGAACAGGTGGAATATAGGAAACACAGATACAACCCTTTGTACGCCACTTGCTTTTCCTTGTTTGGGGATAAAGTTAGACTAATGCTTAGTCTCTGGATATAGCTAATTTTCATAGAAACAATTCTTTTTATATTGAGTAGGAGCCCCAGTGAGATAGGAGATACTGAACTCAGTGTTCACGAATGGTGTTTCAAAGTAACAGGACATTGGGTCCTGTAAGTTTCAGATGTCTGTCTGACCCATTGAAAATTCACAGGACCCATGGAATAAAATTAAACTCACATTTCAGATTTAACATCTCTTATAATTGGCATTGAAATTATTAACAAACGTAAGATTTATAAACAGCAATAAACAGCAAACAAGTGTCACATGTCACATATAACAACTTCAGTCAAAGTCATTGTGAAATATACAGTTGGGACACTGGGGCCGGTGGGTTGTAGACTTCTATCGGACCGTTGGTGATTCTACGGATTTGTCAGAGGGTCAGATGCTATTCGTTAACACTGGAACCTGAGCAAAGACTTGCCTTGCTTCATTTTGGGATTTAGTACAACAGAAGGGAAAATACAGCGCTTCAGGGACTGTGAGACAGATCAGTGTCCTGTGTTCCTATGGGATGATATAAGATGTGACGATAGTATGATGGGACAATTAGCACATGTATTGAAATTGACTGGGACAGCCTAGTGGACGTTCATTAATGCATAAGGAAGTCATGAACAGCTTAGCGTGAGTTTTCCTTGAGTTGATTCCCAAGAATTCTGTTGGTGTTATTTCATTCGACTTCCACAGACGTGCAAATTATGTATTTGGATAAAAGAAATCAAGTATTGACAGACCAGACTTCAGTGAATGTTTACTTGAATAGAAATGTCAGACTGTTTTGAATGTCAAATCTTGTTTGAAGTGACCATATACAGTAATTCACTAGTAATAATTAGTAATGTAAGTTCCAGGAAATAGTAGTGTAAAAAATTCTTGAATGTCAAAGTTTGTGTTATGTGTGAACATGCATTTGCTCAGACCGCCTCTGTGGTGTGTAAAAATCCGCCCGAGTCGCGGAAGGTCGTGTTGATCCCTGACTGCGTCATACCAAAAGACGTTAAGATATGGTACTTGTTGGTCCCTGCCTGGCGCTCGGCATTAATGGGTACAACAAGGACTGGTCGGCTCGGTGTCAGTATAATGTGTCTGAGTGGGGTATTCATGCTTCACTGCGGCATGGTATCTCAGTGGACTAGCGCTATAAAACCAGCTTCAGTCTGGGCTAGTACAAGCAGCCGCACATACACATACACACGCATGCACGTCATCATATGAGCGAAATATTCTCAAGCACGACGTTAAACCCAATTCCACCACCACCAGTAACAGATCAGGGTTCTCGACAGGCCATTATTAAGTCTCCTCGTCCCTGAACCACATTATTTCACATCCACCCAACTCTCTCTGCAATATGAAAGACGTAAATGAAGCAAGTTACATTTTCATCAGGCTCAGTGCGTCTCCTTTTGAATATAAATCACGTTCTATCAAAATTACAAATTTTTAGAGACTAAGCCTTAGTCTATCCAAGACGTGTTCATGTTAAAATGTAAGCCGGGGATCTCCTACGAGCTGTGTCTGTATTTCGGTTGTTCACATCTGACAATGTGTTCTGGAACATGGTCCAATTACCCAAGTGCTGTTTGTGTTGGGGTTCAGTTTCCTCCAGCCATGATTCTTGGCTCTGGAAGTCTATTAAGAGTTTGAAGACCTGGCAAGTGCATGGCTGTGATCACTCGTGGAGTATTGGCGAAGTTAAAAACTGCTGTTCATGTTCTGCGATCGGCATTTTATGTTCAGAGACTGTAGGGTCTGGTGGCTGCAGTGGTGCCTTTGTGCTGGTGCTGTGGTGCGGTTGTGGTGGTTGTGCTGTAGGGGAGCTGTTGTGCTGTTGTAGTGGTTGTGCTGTGGGGGGTGGGGAGCTGTTGTGCTGTTGTAGTGGTGGTGCTGTAGGGGAGCTGTTTGTTGTTGCAGTGGTAGTGCTGGGGAGCTGTTGTTGTGCTGTAGGGGAGGTTGTTGTGTGGGTGTTGCAGCGGTGCTGTTGGGGTGGTGGTGCTGTGGGGGAGCTGTTGTGTTGTTGCAGTTGCAGTGGTGTGGTGGTGCTGTAGTGGTGCTGTAGGGGAGCTGTTGCTTGGTGCAGTTGTAGTGGTGGTGCTGTAGGGAGCTGTTGTGCTGTTGCAGCTGATGTAGTGGTGGGTGTTGTTGGCGGTTGTGGTGGTGGTGCTGAAGGGGAGCTGTTGTGCTGTTGCAGCGGTGCGGTTGTGGTGGTGGGTGTTGTTGGAGCATTGCTGTTGGGGTGGTGTTGTAGGGGAGCTGTTGTAATTGCATAACAAATTGTTGGTCTTGATATTTTGATACATTTTTATGTGAAGATCTGAGAAGCCTGCAAGGCATCAGTAGTCGGATCAGTTGTTCAACTGCTACAAAACACTCTCAGCTTGACAGATGGCTGATGATACTAATGGATAGCGTGTGAAGCTGGTTCGCAGTTTAATCCTTGGAGTTTTGCTGCAGTTATCTGAATGTTTTGGTTTAAATTTAGAAACTTGTTCATCAATTGACTATAAGCCATTTTGCCCCTTCCCTTCCTTACTAGGTAGGAGCAGTGGGTAGCTGAGCGGTTAAAGTGTTCGATCATCATGCTGAAGTCCTGTGTTCCATTCCCAACATGGGTACAGTGTATTAAGTCCTTTTCTGGCATCCAGTGCCCTGATTTTGCTGAAAGCGGATGAAAACCTACTAAGTTCCCACTAAGTTGCTGGGGATGTTTCAAACCCAGAATCCCCATATAGTGGGATCCCATATTGGTATCGGAGTCATCTGTACGCTGTATTTCTGGTTCTGAGGTTCATTGGCAGGTTCACTCCACCTGGTATCAGTACATTCCTGTGTCCCAGTGAACCACCCGTGAATATCCGGGTTAGAATTGGTCTTCAGTAACCCATGTTTGTTGTTAGAGGCGACTAACGGTATCGGGTGGTCAGGCTTATTGACTTGGTTGACACATGTCATCGGTTCCCAAATGCATTGACAGTGCTCATGCTGTTGATCACTGGATTGTCTGGTCCAGAGGTGCTTATTTACAGCTGCCACCATATAGCTGGAATATTGCTGAATGCAACATTAAACAGCAAACCGAGCGAAGTCATAATACGTACCTGGGGCAGATGTCCGGACCCTGTAGCACTGAGACCATGTGAGACACATCCAGGTGCAATGTCTGGTGGGAGAAGCACTTCCTGCAGGTGCCCCTTGGTCAGTGATTGGTGGGGCTGACCAGACAAGGCCACACATATTTACACAGTATGTTTGTTGTGGGGTTGGCGGGATACTTCATGATGGATAAATAACTTCTGGTTCGTGTTTTTGTAACCTTTGTGAGATGCTTTCTTTTCCATACTGGTCATCAATAGCCAGTGATTAGTTGCCGATTATTCTGTGAGATAAAACATAACTTGTGATTTGTTGAGGATTTGTTGTGGAACAGAACAGTAGTTGTTACTTATTAGCTGACAGTTCAGTGAGATCATGAGTAACATGTGACTAGTAGCCTATTGTTCAGTGAGATCATAAGTAACATGTGACTAGTAGCCTATTGTTCGGTGAGATCATAAGTAACATGTGACTAGTAGCCTATTGTTCGGTGAAATCATAAGTAACATGTGACTAGTAGCCTATTGTTGGTGAAATCATAAGTAACATGTGACTAGTAGCCTATTGTTCAGTGAGATCATAAGTAACATGTGACTAGTAGCCTATTGTTCAGTGAGATCATAAGTAACATGTGACTAGTAGCCTATTGTTCAATGAGATCATAAGTAACATGTGACTAGTAGCCTATTGTTCGGTGAAATCATAAGTAACATGTGACTAGTAGCCTATTGTTCGGTGAAATCATAAGTAACATGTGACTAGTAGCCTATTGTTCAAGTGAGATCATAAGTAACATGTGACTAGTAGCCTATTGTTCGGTGAAATCATAAGTAACATGTGACTAGTAGCCTATTGTTCAATGAGATCATAAGTAACATGTGACTAGTAGCCTATTGTTCGGTGAAATCATAAGTAACATGTCACTAGTAGCCTATTGTTCAATGAGAAAAAAAGTAGGTGATTTATATATTATTTTGTGTTGAGACTGAAAGTAGCCTACGATTAGTAGTCAGTTGTTTGATGGATTGTAGCTGGTGATTAGTAGCCACAAAATAAAGTTATTGGGAGACAGCAAATAGGGGTCTCTACAAAAACTGAGATCTTAGGAAAGTTATAAAAATCAACTTTGAAATTGCATTCAAAGTTCATGAAGTTTTATGAGAAACGTTGAGTCTGAAAGTCCAAGACGAGTGACATGGAGAAACATTTGCAGTGAAAAGGTATTTCTAATGTGCTTGAACCAGATTATCCTTTGATGTGAAGATGCTCCGTACAGCAATATCATAATTCTACCATGAAAATTGGCTGTAACAAATTCGGTATTGAAACAGTATTAAAATATTCAAGTGAAATATTACATTATATTTTTTTTTAAGATAAGTCTGCTGTGTCTCAGATGCCCGACCTCATGTCGCACTGGAGCGCATCTCCGATCTGGTTTCAGAACCAAGGCTTATTTTCTCAGGGCAAAGCAATCTTCTTGAGAAAAAAGGGATCATTTTGGAGATACATGGAACAGTTTTCATTAGCTTTGTCGTAGATTGGTTCAAGATGCCAATCTCTCACAACCAGCTCTCCCCAACCCACGGTATTATAATGAATAAGGTATTATGACGCCAGGTCATCGTTCAAGCTCCGCACAGTGCCAGCTGTTGGTGTAGTGAGGCCTCTTCCATAGTGAAGCTAATGGAGCAGATGGCACCGGCAGTGCGAGGACCAATTACAGCAGCAGCAGCATTCAGGATACATGATGTGGGATGGTTGTGATGGCTGAGGGTCTTCAGAGATCGCGGTCTAAGTTTAGACCGGTTTGATCCCTCATAATTGAAGTGTTAAAACCTTCTGGATCTTCTTAATCAGAGTGTTTGATCACTCAAGCTAACTGTTTTCTCACTTTGTTCATGGAGGTTGTCCTTATTTGCTGCTCTGAGTGGTTTTCCAGCTAGTGAAATGTATGTGGACTTTGTTAGACTTCATGATTAGGTAGGATAATATATTGCTGAAGTGTTCGATTAATGGTTCAGTTGATTGGGACAATGAAGTGATATGGTTTTACATCGCTTTTAGAAATAATCCAGCAATATCGCAGAAATGGGTGTACACATTGTACCCCTGTCTGTTTCATGGCCCCTGAACTCTATTATTTTCCAGGTGGTGGGGTAGCCTAGTGGTTAAAGCGTTTGCTTGTCATGTCAAAGATCCAGGTTCAATTCTCCACGGGTACATTGTGTGAAGCCCATTTCTGGTGTCCCATGCTGTGATATTACTAAAATATTGCTATAAGCGGCATAAAATCAAATGCACTCACTCATTCACACTATTATTTTCCCTACTGCCAGCCCTTTCTGTAATGCTTAAGTCCAAAATGAAGCATGTCTAGATTTCCTAAGGTTTACGATTTCATGTCTCTATGGGCTCCTTTTCAGATCAAAAGGAATTTGTTGTTTCTATCAAAATACATATATACATAGGCGGATCCGCACCCCCCCTTTTGTCCTGAAAGTTTATTAAATGACCATTGAAACTCGGGTGAAAATGAAGTGTGCCCCCTTCCTTTTCTCAATAACACCCCCCACCCCCCCACACCCTTGAAAAGCTGTATCCGCCCCTGATATACACAGAGACTAAGTCTTAGTCTTATTTTACCTATGTAGGCTTTCAGCGTGCCGTGCCAACGCTTGAACCACTAAGCGTATTTACCCTGCTCCTCACATTTATAGAAATTAGTGCATATTGTGCTGTACAGTACTCCTGGACTTTTTTGTCAAACAACATTTTCAAAGCCTTTTTGTAGTTTCTGCACTTCCATTTCAAACCCAGCATTACAGAGAAAGGGTGTTCCAGTTCAGTGATTGTCATAATGCAGACTGCAGATGATGGTCTAACTAATTCAGCAGCCGTGCTGATGGAGGCTGATCTACAGGGCAACCACTGGCTGATGGTGTGTGTGACCCAGATTCAGGGTTGCGCTGATTGAGCTGCTGGTGTAGCAGCCAATGTCCTCACCTTTGAAGTCCCAGGAACAAATGGTGTGATGCTACACTCTGACCTGACATTTCACTGTCCTCCCAGGAAGCTGCCCTGCTAGCTCAGTCTGTCTCAGGGTCTGGGGCAGTGGGTAGCCTAGTGGTTAGAGGGTTTGCTTGTCATGCCAAAGACCCGGGTTTGAATCCCCACATGGGTATGTGTGAAGCCCATACCTGGTGTCCCCTGCTGTGATATTATGGAATATTAAAACCAGAAAAAACATGCTCAGCTCACTCGCTCACTCACCCACTGCCCACCCCTTCCTGCTATGCTATAGTGCTAAACAAAACAAGTTTAAGATTTCCCATCTCACTTTGACAATTTTATGATTATTTGCTAGAGACAGTTAATTTGGGCCTGCTCAGTCAGTGTGTGTTGTTCCTGAAACACTTGTTAGCCAGTGTTAGTCTCTTTTTAAAAAGAATTACACGTTGAATACCTGGGTTTCAATTCATGTTTATACATTTACGTCCACCAGAACACATTTTGTGAAGAATTGGGGCCTGTGGGGTTTCCCAATGGTTAAAGTGTTAGCTTGTCACGGAATATTGTTGAATCGGAATGTGTGAAGCCCATGTCTGGTATCCCTGCAGATTGCTGGAATATTGCTGAAAGCGGCCAAAAAACTAAACTCACTCACTCCCTCACACCCTGATGAAATTCCCCAGCTGCTGTACATCAGCCGGTTTCATGTCAGTGTGTTGCTCGTTGTGTTTAAGTATCAGCTCAGCTTGTGATTCTTAATCATGTCAATCAAGAAGCGTGCATGTTTCACACCTCTCTTATCTGGGCTGTATCTGCCTGACTTGTTGAACTGATTCCAACTGGCACCAGTCCCTTGTTCGTTGGACAGGGGTTGGTTCCAGATGATGCAACTTCATCCAGCGTATTGTCTGTAACTTACGATGTTACTTACGATGGAACTTGGGCTACGATCACTCTGTGGAACGAAATTCAAGAGTAATGGAGTCTGTTGAACTTACTTCTGGCATGGTGTCTGTTTGCGACTTGTTTACTCTGTTTTTTACTCTTTGAATAAATCGCTTCGCCGTTGTCAAGTATGTGTGGAAATAGTTAAGTGAAGGAAGAAGTTCGGTACAGTCGTTATGAAGAAGGAGTACTTGTAGGTTATGAGTGCTTTATGGTAATCTGCTGCTTGGAGACGGGTGTTTGTAGCAGAGTTTCAGATATGCACTGAGAGTTGTTGGGTTGAGGGGAGATGAGGTGGTAGATAGTTCCTTGTTTGCTTTGGTTGTGCAAGAAAACAGTGGTATTTTAGGAGACACTGCTAACATTCCTTGATTCATTACAGACTTGTAGAAGAGGTGAAGATTGATGTCAGTCCATGTGGATTCATCTGTTTTATGACGTTTGGTCTTGTCCGCAATTGTATCGGGAGGAATATTCTCAATGGTTTCATGGAATCCTGAGTTGGAACTTGACAGTTAAGCAGTCATGGTTACGGTTTTGAAGGATTCTGAGGTTTGCAGCAAACACAAGATTATTATTATGCCAAAGCCTGAGTACCTGAATCTCTATTTCCATAAGCTCCGACAAGCATGAGGTACTAGGCCTTCCCTGACCCGGAATCTCCACGGGGTAATGTACTCTCCCAACCACTGCTACATGCAGTGTGTGGAGCTTGTATTTCCCATTCATCTAGCACTGTTGGGGTGCATGGTATGTCTGCTGGAACGCTTGCCCCATAACTGTGGTGTGTAGAGCAGGAAGCCTGTCTTGTGACTGTTTGGTGGAACTCACAGCCCTGCCTGGAGATTCCCTAACTGGGGATCCCCTGCTTGGAGATTCCCTAACTTAGGATACCCTGCCTGGAGATTCCCTAACTGGGGATACCCAGCCTGGAGATTCCCTAACTGGGGATACCCTGCCTGGAGATGCCCTAACTGGGGATACCCTGCCTGGAGATTCCCTTCCTGGGGATACCCTGCCTGGAGATTCCCTAACTGGGGATACCCTGCCTGGGGATACCCTGCCTGGAGATTCCCTAACTGGGGATACCCTGCCTGGGGATTCCCTAATTGGGGATACCCTGCCTGGAGATTCCCTAATTGGGGATACCCTAACTGGGGATTCCCTACCTGGGGATACCCTGCCTGGAGATTCCCTAACTGGGGATACCCTGTCTGGGGATTCCCTATTTGGGGATACCCTGCCTGGAGATTCCCTAATTGGGGATACCCTAACTGGGGATACCCTGCCTGGAGATTTCCTAACTGAGGATACCCTGCCTGGGGATTCAATGAAGGGATGGTATCTTACTCTACTAAGGTGGCAATAATGTAGCAGAGCATGGACTCATGTTTAGACTAGTGGTGGTCCGATAATTTGAAATAATCGAAGATTGGTCGCAATGACAAAATGACCAAGCAATCGACCATGTTTTCTCATAATCGAACACTTTTGGAACACTTGTTTGCATTAACAATACTTATGACAAGGTTGGTTTTGTCTGTTACATTTCATAAACATTACAAGCTCGTTTCAAGTCAGGATTGAACTTATCTTAAAGACTCCAGGAAATTTATGTTCCTAACATACTGATCATCCTTTAAAGATGTTAAATTTGCACATGCATTTTTTTTTTTTCAATTTGCAAAAACTTGAAAGGACTACATGTTTTCTCTTTATTTTTGTGTGTGCATTAACAAACATAACAGAAAACTTTGATAAATGACGCTAACCAATTATTTTCGACGATTGATCGGTTGCAATGAACCAATCAGCAATTATGGGATTTTAACCAATTCCCAACACTAGTTTACACTACAGTTTCCACATCGTATCTGTTCCCCCATCTCATTCCATAACTCACAAACAATCCCTGTTCCCGCAACATATGAGGTGTATCTGCGGCCTTGTTTATTTATGCATGTCAACTTCTATGAGGACATCGGCATCACAGAGTATATTCTTACTCCCTTTGTCAGGTGATGGAGTAAAAGAATACTGCGAAACTGAATCCCTCATATCATAAAAATTGATATCCATAAAATTTCCTCCGTTTTGTCTTACAAGCTCTGTATCCAGGGTGAGTTGAAAGCTTCCCAGCCCCATTAATTAGTGAGTGAGTGAATATGGTTTTACGCCACTATTAGCAATACTCCAGCAATATCTCAGCGGGGCACACTGGAAATGGCCCCAATAATTAAGTACATGCAGAGGCCCAGATAAGCTCCGTATCCGGGTAAAATACGCATAGAAAATTTCAAATATTACGCACTGAAAAATAATTGTTGTGTACCAATTACGCATTTAAAATGTTAGATACGCAAACAGTTTAAAACAAATGCGTACGGAATATATTTATAAAAATCGCTTGCATAATGAAAAAGACATCCATTGCTATCAAGTTGTACTGTCAGTATAGGATGAGTGATTTTTCATTAAATCATTTCCAAGATATTTAAGTTGGTTTAGATTAGGTATGACATAAGGCAGAACATACCTGCTTAGTAAACTTACTCAATGACATGATACTTATGTGAGTAAAATGACTGAAATACGCACATATTTGAAAGCAGTGGGTAACGGGAAATGAAATACCCATTCAACATTTATAATACCCACTCCAAAAAAATACAGTGGGTACAGTACCCACAGGAGCTAAATCTTATCTGGAGCTCTGACATGCACTGGTCAGCGAGATACCGTTGCCTTTACAACACCCACAAGGGTGACAGTGGGTAGGAAGGCCACCTCTTACCCTGAATATCTGAAAGTTTTCAACTGTACACTAATGAACAACAGCAAAAAAACTAACTGACGAACAAACCCTATTTTTGGGGTGAGATTCAAATAGGAAACACATTATTTGTTTTGGCCTTACCAAGGGTACCTTCCTCCTGACTTGACACAGATGCCTCCGTCATGGAGTTGAGGCTGTGCTCTACTTCCACAGGAAGAAACAACACGCTGGGGCATCTGCTCCGTGGCGTCTGCTCCTCCTGCGTTCCAGCAGACTTTAGCGCTCCAGCAGACTTTACCGGCTGTCCCTATGGAATAAACAGAACACCTTCCCATTGCAGGAATTCCGGACATTCTGGAAGATTTTGTCTCTGAAATAGATAGTTAAGCTTTCAGTTGAAGGTGGGGAGGTGGTCTTCTGCAGGAGGTAGCTGATTATTGGTGAATACAGAATAATGGCGTTTCCATGGACACTGGAACTCTTATTACTTCTGTAACAAGTGGTTATTTGTTACGGTTCACCAAAACATCTCAGATGGAACAGAATGGGTGAATGTCTAAATCTGGGACTGATTGTTCGAACATGTTCGACATCTAGGCGGAAGTATGCTGATTTGCTTATTAAGGTCTTCCGATAATTCAATAACGCTAATGACATTTGTTGGAGAGGATGGGGTTGGCGGGGACCTTGCAAATTCAGCATCTTTTGGTTTAGATTCAGTAGAAGGTTGAAAGGATTAAGAAGACTGACAGACGATAATTCTGCCTTGTCCTGAATTCCAACATTTTGTGTTCTGGTTTCTTAGAAATCAGCGCTAAATCTGGAATTCCAAATTAGGAAGTAATTGGGGCAAAGGTGATCAAATTTGAATTTTAAATATTCTTATATTCTTGCATTGTGAGGAACTGGGAGTTTGTGCTGCCGACCTTGGGCTGATTATTGGCCTCTAAAAATCCTTGGAAATGAATAGATCTTTCAAACAGCATATTATTTAAGAAAATCAACTCATTGGTGTAAAAATACCTGAGGACTGGGCTCAAGGGAGAGGAAAGATGCAGAGAGAAAATGAACATCCAGTATAAATGACAACTTGTAAATTTTCTTGACTGGAGATGGGGCTCCAACCTCAGGCTGCTGACAAAGAGTAAGAAAATACTGAGAGAGTATTGTTGCAGGTTACACTTTAACTCCTGGACGTGTGAAACATTCCAGGGGTTACGGAGGAGATTCTACCCCAAGACGAAGTCGCCATATAAAGCATGATTGCATATCAAGATATAAGTATTGTTGACGCTGTATTGATACAAGCTTATTAATATCAAAGATACAAAAACACCAAGACTTTAGTCAGATAAGGAAAGCTTTCAGGATGAACAACTTGCTTGACCTGAATAAAGAAGTTGTTCATCCATAACGTTTGTCCTTACCGGACTCTCTACCTTCTAAAAATGCCACTCAAAGAAGATTTTAGTCAAACGGTCCATCCACCACAATAATCTGTAAACCAACTGGGAAAGTTACCAAGCACTGTAGACTGTAGGTATAGTTAAATAGTCTCACAGTCCCAGAACCACAATTCTACTATGGCAATGCTTAGCAAGTCTAGATTTCTTCAGGTTCTGAATCTCCCTCTCACTGGGCTCCTTTTCAATTAATATGGGATTAATTGAGGGCTAATGGGAAAATAATGTGGTTCAGAGACTGTGAGGGCGACTACCCTACAAGGTACACTCCTGGAGTGTGGTCACACAAGTAGATTACATTTAAATAGAAAAAGGAGCCCCAGGGGACCAGAGCCTGAGCCTGGGGAAATCTAGACTTGCTTCATTTAGGGCTTTAGCATTGCAGGGAGGGCTGGCAGGGAATATAATGTGGTTCAGGGACTGTGAGACAGCTACACTGTGTCCGGTAGGCTACTCAAAGGGTATTTCTGACCGATCAAAGGAAACAAGACTGCACAAGCGTTTATTTCATCCGGTATAAGCTCTAGCAAGATCAAAACAGAATTAGCCCGCGGACTACAACATCTATTTGGATAGGACTGTCATCGACCTCCATTGTTTTCCTACAAGGCAGCAGGCTTGGACCCCACCAACAGCATCAAAGTCACATGAGATCAAGGGCGCTGGCCTCTACCCATACTACGGTAACTGTTTTGATTGTAACAAATAAACCATTTAAATTGGAAAAGGAGCCCCAGAAGGATATTAGCCTCCGCAGGGACCAGTTTTAGGGCTATGTATATATGTTATTAAGCTTAAGTATTATTCACCTTAAGCATATACTGGGGCTAATGTGGTCACAAGGTGGAGTCATAAAGGGTACAGGGCTATACAGGTACCTCCTGGAGTGTGTACAGGGGCTACCGCACAGGGCTACAAGGGTACACGAGATACCACGAGGTACACCTTCCTGGTGTGTGAGTCAGCACTACAAGGTACACGAGGTACGCTAGGTACACGAGGTACACCTTCCTGGTGTGTGAGTCAGTGCTACATGAGGTGTTGACAGAATGTGTGCCATGGAAGGCTGCACACTGTAAACAAACAAGGCCACAGATACACCTCTTGTGTTGTGGAACAGGAATTGTTTGTGAGTTATGGAATGAGATGGGGAGCAGATAGATGTGGAAACTGTTGTCTAAACATGGGCCCATGTGATAAAAAATGCTAAAGGCCAGCCTGGGTCAGTCCATAAAGCCTCGCTCTAGTTGCCTTTACTCATAATAATCCACTCCCACTCAGGGAAGGCAAACAGAGCTTTCAGATTTACCATGAGTCTGTCTCACAGTCCCTAAACCACATTATTTTTTATTCCGCCCAACCCTTTCTGCAATGCTAAAGCCCTAAATGGAGCAAACTAGATTTGCTCAAGTTCTTAATATCCCTTCTCACTGGGACTCCTTTTCAATTTAAGAGGAATTGTTCATTTCTATCAGAATTATGTGTATTCAGAGACTTATTCACCATGGACCAGGGGCGGTGGGGTAGCCTAGTGATTAAAGTGTTTTCTCATCACACCGAAGACCTGGGTTCGATTCCCCATATGGGTACAATGTGTGAAGCCCATTTCTGGGGTCTTCCACCGTGATATTGCAGGAATATTGCTAAAAGCAGCGTAAATCCTTTTCTTACTCTCTCTGTATCCATACTGTAGGGCAATAATTGTGTCTGACTTTTGTCATTTCTGCCTAAAAGTGGCTGTGGGGTAGCCTTGTGGTTAAAGCGTTGGCTCGTCACGCTGAAAACTCAGGTTTGATTCCCCACATGGGTACAATGTGTGAAGCCCATTTCTGGTGTCCTCTGTTGGATACTGCTGGAATATTGCTAATAGCGGCAAAACTTCACTCACTCACTTTGTGGCTCAGGTGAAGCTGTACAATCTCTTGATATTCAGTAATATGACAATATAGACTGAACTACAGTTGTAATGAACCCAAAGGGTCCACGGACGTTATTTCATTTATTTCATTATTTCGACTAAAATATACCGCAGGTGGATGAGATCGAAGATTGGTCGCAATGCCTAAACGACCAAGCAATCGATCAAGTTTTCTCATAATCGAACACAAACAATTCTGGAACACTTGTTTGCATTAACAATATTTTTCACAAGGTTGGTTTTGTCTGTTACTTTTCATAAGCACTACTAGCTCGTTCCTTGTCATGATTGAAATTATCTTAAAGAGTCCTAACATATCAGTCATCCTCTAAAGATGTGAAATTTGCAAATGCATTGTGTGCAATTTGCCAAAAAAAACCCAGAAAGAACTACATGTTTTTTCTTTGTTTTGTGCATTAACAAACATAACCAGGAAAATTTGATAAATGACGCTAACCAATTATTTTTGATGATTGATCGGTTGTATTGAACCAGTCATCAATTATGAGATTTTAACCAATTCCCAACACAAGTTTGTTATAAGCATGTATACATTGTTTGCTCTATGCGATATATGATGTTCTTCAGCGAATCCAATGTCAGCTTTCAAAAACAACCTGCACAATTTCTTTGCTGTTTACACAACAGAAACATTCCCACCATTTTGTCTGCAGATGCCATCACTCTCAGGTATAAAATAACATATTATAACACTTCAATAGGTTGGACATTTTTTGCAATCAGGCTTCCCTGATTTGTTGTCGAAAATCGATACATATGGATGAAGATATGGCTGAAGTTAGGATGCAGAACATTTGGAACTGTCTCTACAGTGATTCATGCTCATACTTAGTCACTGTATTAGGGAAAGGTATCACATTCACCTAATAGTGATTTCGTTGCAGCTTGTGCCTTGCTAGCAAAATAGACTACTCAAGGCCATTGTTTGTTTGGGAACCACCTCAAAAATGTTTTTGTTAGCATAGACAAGATTTTCTTCATTATTTGAAGCATATTGTTTCCCTAATCGTATGTACATAAACATATGATTCGTCAATTTACAGCTGGAGGTATTTCAATAACAGATTATGCTTGTGACAATGATAAATGATAGCACTTTCCCAACACTTCTGGATTCATATATGCAGGTAAAGACTCTATGTTATTCAGTATCGCTGAAATTAAGGATTATTCTGTGATTAATGTAGCATGGATGAGACTTTTGCCCGACCTCCAGGAAATCAATAAATAATGTGTTATTTCTGTTCTCTGAATTAATCGTGATTTGTCAAATGATAAATAAGGTTTACATTAGGGCTTTCATTAGGCTTTCTTAAAGTATTTTTTAATACTTCGAGATTATTTTTTTGCCCTTTGCAGTATTGGAAAAACACTCGTGATCAATTCCTCTGCGTTACACTTAATGGAACTTCCTTCTTTGAGGTGTGGGAAGCTAGTGAAGGTTAATAACTGAACCGTTACGCTTGAAGGTGATTGGGAGTTATGTCTTTTGTGAGTTCCTGTTAGAAGTCTTACCTGTATGTAATCATGACCCTTGCAGTGATAAGGGAATAGCTATATATGTTGCCTTTGTGAGTTCTTATTGAAAGGGGGCAGTAGGGTAGCCTAGTGGTTAAAACATCCTTCATCACATCAAAGACCCGGGTTTGATTCCCAACTTTTTTATGATGTGTGAAGCCCATTTCTGGCGTCCCCTGCCATGATATTGCTGGAATATAGCTAAAAGACGGGTAAAACTAAACTCACTCTTATTGAAAGTCTCACCTTTCAGCAGTGATGCAATAGAAGAGATTGGGGAATTATGGTATATATCTTATACATGTATATCCCTTGTGGGTTCCTGTTGAAAGTGCAGTGATAACTGCAGAAGGGACAGGGGAATTATTGTATATATAGTCTCATGTTCCTGTGAAAAGACTCATATGTCTGCATTGATGTTTACAATCCCAGTGATTGGGGAATTATGGTATATATTTCCCTTGTAGGTTCCTGTTGAAAGTGAATGATGACCATATAATTGGTCAGGAATTGCAGCATAGAGTTCGAGGGAAATAATGAAATAATAAATATTTGTGATTCACTGAATCTACATATTAGGTATGAAATATACGATCATTTGTTTTTCGTGCCAACTGAAATGTTTATCTCATCAAGTTGCCCGACCCAGTTGACATTGTAATGAAAGGATATGTCCAGGTGACAAGGTGAAATAAACATGTTATTTGCCATTGTTCTATTTGGTACTTATGTTCCTACTTTCCGTAATGTTAATTTCAGAAACATGTATCAAATGTTATATTTGGCATTAATCTTTCCTAGAGAATTAAGAATTGAAGTACTTGATGGACTTTAATTGCTAGCATTGAAGTCAGCCTTCTAACCCACTCAAATTCCACAATCGACAGGGTAGTGTAGATCATTTAAAACAGTCGTGTCTTTGATATTATGACAGACTAAATGTAGTTTCAGCATCTAGTATTACTTCTTTCAAGTGAAATGTAATTGTTATGTATTCTGCTGTATTTCCCCAGAACATGAAACTGTTTAATCTACATATTGAACAGGCAAATTTACATATGAAACAGATGAATGTACATGTTTCACAGCTAAATTATACATCAAATCTACATATTGAACACACAGATGTATATGTTACACAGGAAAATCTATACTTTAAAGTGACATATTGAAAGGGCAAATATATCTTTTATATTAATATGATAAGCAGTGTTTTAATTGAAGTATGAACTCATGAATTCCATGTTATGACCTAAACGTTGATGGTTTCGAACCCCTAGATTCAGATACAATCTAGAAAACCTGAAACACAAAAACATGTTTAGATATGACACAGATAATGCCGTGAAGATCTGGGCCTAGATTTTCGAATCTCTCTTAGCGTTAAGATAGTCGCAAGTGCCATACCTTAACATTAACTTACGACTATCTTAGCGCTAAGAGAGCTTCGAAAATCAAGGCCCTGGGTTAGTAGTCTTCAGCAACCCACGTTGTTGTAAGAGGAGAACAGGATTAGGTGGTGAGGCTCGTGGATGTGGTTGACTCATGTCATCGTATCCCAATTGCGTAGATCGATGCTCATGATGCTGATCACTGGAATGTCTGGTCCAGACTTGAATATTTACAGACCGCAGGCATATCGTTGGAATATGGCTGAGTGTTTCATGATGGAGTGGTTCTGGTAACTCGAAGATGAGAATGTGTGCTGGAGGCAGCATAATAATGGTGACTCTTGCATTAAGCAACATTTACTCGGGTACGGGTGGTGGGGTAGCCTAGTGGTTAAAGCGTTTGTTCATCACCCAGAAGACTCGGGTTCGATTCCCCACATGGGTACAACGAGGGAATCCCATTTCTGGTGTTTCCGCTGTGCTATGGCTGGAATATTGCTGAAAGCAGGGTAAAAGTCAGAAACACCAAAACAGGATTGAATGGTGAAGCTTAATTATTGGGTTCACTGCTCATGCAGGGTGAATCGTCACTCACTATATCAATCATTGGTTTGTTGGGTCCAGACTTGAATACTTTCATGCTGTCATTTGGCTTAAATATTAGGAGTTTGCCATCAAACAACTATAATTTTTACAGAACGTCAGGAATTTTGTTGGAAGGTTTAGCAAGACTGAGTGTAAGCTCCTGTAATTTTGCCTGATTATACTGCGATCAGTGAGGCGTGACCAGCAGCATGCTGGTGTCAGTTTTGTAGCGCTAATCGATATCTAATCCAAACCCTACAAGGCTGCTTGTTAATTTGTGAAGAAGTCCCATTATCTATGTGTCAGGGGGTGTAGGTATCGGCGGCACCTGAGACCGCCGGAACCGATGACGAGGATGACATCAGCTGTATATATATAGGGTTAGTCAGCCATGTTGGTTGTTGCCATGGATGATGCTGGGAGCTCAAGTCATGTCGCTCGACATTGATTGCAGAGTGGATGCATTGCAGAGTATTGTACAACAGCCCGGGAGGGATTGTGCAGAAGTGGCTCAAATGTCGCTTTAATAATTAGAATTGGCGCTTGATTTATTTCGAAATGGGAATCTGTTGCCTATGAATATTGAAATGAGGGTAGCACCACCGAAGGCCTTAAATTTGTTTATTTCTGAGATCTGATAGAATTCGATTGATTGATTTAGATGGCGTGCATGGTTTCTGGGCATCAGTTGGAAGATTGCAGGATAGCCATGACTCAACACCATTGGAATATAGCAGGGTGCAAATTGGCACATCTGTCGGGTCTTCTCATGTTTACATGTCCGAAGGGCAATCGAAATGTCAGTCTTTAGATAATCGCTATTCTGTGAGAGAGGTTTCTGGGGACCTGCGGTCTTACCCAGAATACCTACAGAATCATTTAGCATCAAATATTATCTGAAACTGTTTATTTGCATATTGAAGAGGCAAATTTACATATGGACAGATAAATATACATGTTTCACAGGTAAATTACAATGGAAATGTCAGCGTTTAGGCAGGCTCTGTTCTGTGGATTCGGGGGCATCTGCAGTCTTACCTAGAAAACCTACAGAGGCATGTGTCACAGGATGTTCTTCCTACAGTTTCTGACCGCCTCCGTGGTGTAGTGGTTAGAGCATCCGCCCGGAGAGCGGAAGGTCGCGGGTTCGATCCCCGACCGCGTCATACCAAAAGACGTTAAATTATGGTACTTGTTGGTCCCTGCCTGGCGCTCGGCATTAATGGGTACATCAAGGACTGGTCGGCTCGGAGTCAGTATCATGTGTCTGAGTGGGGTATTCATGCTTCACTGCGTCATGGTATCTCAGTGGGCTAGCACTATAAAACCAGCTTAAGTCTGGGCTAGTACAAGCAGCCGCACATACACATACACACGCATGCACGTCGTTATATGAGCGAAATTTCTCAAGCACGACGTTAAACCCAATTTCACCTCACCTCATACAGTTTCTGCCAAGTTGTATTTTGAAGTAATTGGTGTTAAGCATTCTGTCTGATGTATTTTCATACGGCTGAATAATTTTGAGACATCCAGGCTAGAACAATATAATAAATATAAGTGAAGAGACTACACAGCTTGACTTCGTCTGTCTCGCAGTTCTGAACCACATTATTTTCCCCTACTGCCTATTCCTCCCAGAAATGCTAAAAGGCCTATATGAAGCAAGCTTAGATTCTGAATTTCCCATTTGACTGGGCTCCTTTTCAATTTAAATGGGTTTATTTGTTACTGTCAAAATTATATATATTCAGAGACTAAGGGTTAGCTTATGTTGACTGTGTATATTAGAATAAGGAGTTAGTCATCTGAAGAATTAGGCTGAAATGGCTACTGATGGGCATGGCTGCCATGTTTGAGTGTCCAGACAATCTGAGATGAATGCCAGAGGACATTGTTAGGTGAAAATTATCACTATGAAGGTTAAAGTTGTTAATGTTAGTGCCTGGGGGGATTAGGTCACAGGGCACAGGTCACAGCCTCATTTGGGATCCAACTAACGAGGTCACAGCCTCATTGTGGATCCAACTAATGAGGTCACTGCTCTGATTATTCTGGACTCTGCCAGCAATGTAGACTAACGCTTCGTCTCTGAATATATATATAATTTTGATAGTAACAAATAATCCTATTTAAATTGAAAAGGAGACCCAGTGAGTCGGACTACCAGCGATGCCAATGTATTTTTTTCATCATGGAAGTCAGTAAAAATATTTTTGATATTTATTATCATGATAAAATGATATTTTATCATGCTGTTATCTTGTCCTACATATCGTTAAGCTATTCCACCTCACTCAAGGTGACTAATAAAAATTGACTTGAAACAACAATATTCATTTCTGACCCATTACAGTTGTTCGTACATAATGCCAATCCCATCTTTTCTCCGTGTTCAAAATGGGTTTATAATTTTGTTTTCAGTGAAATTATGAAATTTTGATGTTTTAGTGTGTTTGTAAATTAATCCTGCTGGAGTTACTTCCCTTGCCTGAATATTCCAAGGAAGGATACAAGCTGATGAACTTATGTTCAAGGTTAAGATACCATCGCTAGGTTTGCTGGTCCGTGTAGGATTTTAAGATGGTTATATAATTCCTGAATCCAATTGTTTATTTGCTGTTATACACCACCTTCCACAGACAACCAACTGTCTGATGACAGCGAGTCCATATATGAGTCGGCAGAAGTCGACCAGATGTTATTGTTAATAGCAATGATCCACCCTGTTGGGGAGTGATGACCAATGGCCACTTTCAAGATGTAACTAAGACTGACCACTTGGTTCATAAAGTCACTTCTTACAACAATATATTGTTTGGATCCTTTCCATTTCTGACAGACCGCCTCAGTGGTGTAGTGGTTAGAGTGTCCGCCCGGGAGAGCAGAAGGTCGAGGGTTTGCGTCATACCAAAAGACGTTGAAATATGGTACTTGTTGGTCCCTGCCTGGCGCTCGGCTTTAATGGGTACAACAAGGACTGGTCGGCTCGGAGTCAGTATAATGTGTCTGAGTGGGGTATTCATGCTACACTGCGGCATGGTATCTCAGTGGGCTAGCACTATAAACCCAGCTTGAGTCTGGGCTAGTACAAGCAGCCGCACATACACATACACACACATGCACGTCATATGAGCGAAATATTCTCAAGCACGACGTTAAACCCACTTTCACCTCACCTCACCTCCATTTCTGACCCCAGTGGGTTAGAACATCCAGGATGAACAGTATCTGTTACTTCTGTGTGAGAGGACATAAAATCATCGGCCATTGAAATTCTTCCATGAGCTCTGCCATTGCTGAAATAGCAAATGTGTTAACGTAAATTCCAACATTTATACCAGAGCTGTAAGAATCAAATATCATTGATATGATACAAACGATTTCCTTCTGCAGTTAACTCTTTAATGATGGAACATGGCAAGAACTGAATGTATTGTCATCTGTCCCAGTCAGTTATTCAGAGATATAGCATGAATATGAGATGAACAGTATCTGGTCTTGCCCATGTTGGACAGGACATACAATTCTCCTTCTTCAATTAAATTACTAAATGTGTTGATTGGAATTTCAACATTTATACCACAGCTGTACGAATCAAATATCAATCATATATGATACAAACGATTTCCTTCTATAGTTAGATCTCTTTAATGATGAAACATGACTGTATTTTAATGGACGCCAGTCAATTGTTCAGGGATACCATGAGTGTAATATTCACATTGTATTCTGCTACAACATTGTGTGCAGGGATATGAGCGTATATACACCAAGTGTTGCCACTGCAACAGATGGCAAATTGTGATACGATGTCGTACATCAGCCGTGTCTGATGATGGATCTACTTTCTGGCAACACTGGCCAAGACAATAATTCTGAGGATGAGTTCAACTCATTCTATTTAAGACTATGGTTTTATGCCGCTTTTAGCAATATTCCAGCAAAATCACGGCAAGGGACACTAGAAATGGGTTTCACATTATGGGGGAATCAAACCGCTTCTTCGGCGTGACAAGCGAGTGCTTCAACCACAAGGCTACCCTACCTCCCTCTTCAGTAGATGATAAACACCCATCAAAACAATCAGGACATTTAAATTTTAAATAAAATTAATTTTTTTACATGCCTGCAGGAATTTTGTACAGACCTTGGGCCATTAGGAAAACAAACCAATACAACGCCATACACTGACATTTCAAGGATTTGCTCAATAGTTACTTATAGTTAGTTAATACCAAGGAACATTATAAGTTGATAAACTTTTTCCTTCAAGACAACATCTATCCTCAAAATCACTGAGATGATGAATGCTGCAGTGGTTGTTTGAACTAATGTGTGTGTGTGTGTGTGTGTGTGTGTGTGTGTGTGTGTGTGTGTGTGTGTGTGTGTGTGCTTGTGCTTGTGTGTTGCATGTGCGTGTGAGTGCGTGAACATAACAGGTTGCTGTGTGAGACCTGCCCCTTCTGTCATTCCGAGCCGTGAATTTATGATATAAACTGGGATTTCAGGTTGATAATTTGAAGCATTAGTGTGGGACATCAATTTGGAATTTTCATTTTATTTCAACATATTAAAATCTTACTCAATCTATCATGGTGTGACCTTGCCAGCCAGGATATGTGTTGTAGATTGAGGATTCCAGTAAGTAGATTATGATCATCACAAACAAATGATTCACTCAGGTTAACAGACTTACGTAAATTTCAGAGGCTGGTCGCTACGTGCAAATGAATTCCTTTGTTAGCTGTACCAGGGTTCTGACTACTATGACTGTACGAGGAAATTGGAAAAAACCACTAAGCAGGTGCTCTGGCATCCAACTTAACCATATATACAGTATTGATTATTCATCGGCATCCAGAATAGTTACGGCTATCAACAGAATACATTATTAGGTGTACAGGTCGGGCAATGCCCCAGTGTTACAGTTGACTGAGTGCGTACAGCCAGGTTCGACATGGTCCAGGGAACATGGCGGAAACTCCGTCTTCTATTGTCTATCCACAAAGAAAAAACCAATAACGTACTTGGTACCGTTCATGGATATGTCTGCAGCCATTATTGCAGTATTGATCCAGCAAGACCACAGCAGACTCTGGGCTAGACTAATGCCTAGTCTCGGAATAAATATGATTTTGATAGAAACTAATTATTCTATTTAAGTTGAAAAGGAGCTGTAGAGAGATGGGAGATTCAGTAGAAATCTAGACCTGCTTCGTTTAGGGCTGCAAAATTGCAGAAAGGGCTAGGTGGAAGGGAATAAAACGTGGTTGAGGGACTGTAAGGCAGACCAACTGGTCCTAATGGTGGCGATGACGAGGATACCATCACTGACGTCATCTGTATTTGTTTGTATACATTTGTATTACAAACATATTTCTACCTCTGATGTAAGGAAAAGCGATTCAGGATTCCAAATAGTGCTTAATTTGGGTCACGGTGCCTCCTGCGGGTGAAATATATTCAATGTTGCCTGGTGGCACAACTAAAATTATAAAAATAATAATCACCATCATTCATTTTATGGTAAATACCATAAATTTGACTTATTCAAACTAAATTATTCAAGACCTATTTTTGCATCCCATGAAACTGTTCACTCAATCACAGTTTATCATGGGTAGGGCCATTTTAAATGTGTAGTTTGTGGGTTAGTTTATGGGTCCAGGCCCCAATTTCTCGAAACAAACTTAAGTCTGAGTTTTGACTCAAATTTGAGAAAACGCAGGAAAATGCATTTCCCAGAATAAACTGAAATGAATATTAAACTCAAACATAGTAGACGATTTGTTTTTGGTGGATATTACTTAAGTTGTTTGGGTTTTTTTTATTTTAAAAATGCAGTTGAGTTAAAAATTCAGCTGTTTCAAATTGTCAAACTCAGTTTAAAATTTGAGCAAAAACTTAAGCTTCTTTTGAGAAATCGGGCCCAGGATAAAGGAAGCTGAACTATTCTTGCTGTCTTGATAGTGTTCAGGAAATCCAGATCTCAAGTTTACAGGCTTACAATATGTTAACTGATTTATTAAACATTAAATTGCAATGACATAACTGTTGTGATGTTTAAAGTTTAATTGGATCATCAGAAGACAAACCTAAATAACCTGTCTGGCGCCAATGGCACCCTTTGAAAAAATTACAGTTCTATCATTAATTGAAGAGAAACGGCAGGCACTGAAAGCTGAAGAAACTCCGAACCCTTTCTTTGGTTATCTTTAATTCACCTAGTATACATTAATGAATAGATAGCAAGTATGATGGAGTGTTACATGTGGGTGGTGAGACATCAACGGGTGATGAGCAGTAGACAGGGAGATAGCATATTGATACGTTATCGCTGATATCACAACTCTACCATCCGTTATCTCTGATATTGAATATATTTTATGGATAGTAATTAGTTTCCAGTGGAAGGAAATATGTATGTTTGTACTGACTGTTTTAGTTGGTCAAGCAGGGTTTTACGGGACTCGTGATTCCTGCGTATTGGATGCAGAACTTTGATGAAGTACCCCCAATCTAAAATCCTGTGCATCCTTGTGGACGCAATATAATTTTTTTCTGTGAAAGAACTTTATAAGTTTGTATCGATATCCCATATTAAAATATAAGCATTCTGTTTACTATCATTATCCCAATGACATTGAAAGTAACACATATTATAACCTAATGATTATCAAATGGGAAGCATCCATGATCATTGATTTCATGATGATTGACTCCCAATTTTGGAAATGGACTCTCAGAATACATATGCCCTGAGTCCCCAGGACTCCCATTTTCGAAGAGCTATGTAAAACCCAGGGTCAAGGGACTCTGGAGGGGCCGGGGTTAAAGTGCAAGGTTTGCCAAAGAATAGGGTTTGATTCCTCACTTTGGTAACAGTCTATTGAGCTCATTCTTGAATTACAATAAATTAGACGAACAATGAAATACTGCTGTAAGTGATAAACTAACAATAAATTAGACGAACAATGAAATACTGCTGTAAGTGATAAACTAACAATAAATCAAACTGAAAGTAAACCTTAGAGTCATTAGTCACCTCGATGTTTCCACAAATGGATGCCCTTCATCATTCTTAAGTTGAATGGGGGCGGTGGGGTAGCCTAATGGTTAAAGCGTTCATCATTCGAATGGGGGCGGTGGGGTAGCCAAGACCCGGTCATGCCGAAGACCCGGGTTCGAATCCCCACATGGGCACAATGTGTGAAGCCCATTTCTGGTGTCCCCCCGTGATGTTGCTGGAATATTGCTAAAAACGGCGTAAAACCAAACTCAGGCAGTTAAGTTGAATGTATGAATTTAAAGATTGTGTAAGTCTCATAAACTGGCTATTATCAGAAGTTAGTTCATGAAGATTGGTAATAATGAGTTGTCAACATTTGTACATGTTTCATGTTCAGAAGTCAAGTGGCGGGGTATAAAACCCAATATTGTTTGGATGCTGGCCAGATCTGTCCTGGACCATGGCTAACATGTACACAGGAGAGGCAGCAGATGGCTTTGGTGGCTGTGCATTGTGTAATGAATAACGTCTCGCATATCCCAGCTGGGAGCTATTACCCGCACTGCCCAGGGGAGAAGGGCGGGGAATAACAACAATTACCCTGTAGTAGTAAATCATTGAAACCTTGGACTGATTTTCCCTTGTTGGGAGGATTAGCAAAATTGCCAAGCTTTAAGTCAAATTGGTTGAACTTTTGAATATTTGGAGCTATGATTTTGTGTAGGAATCTATTTTGATTTTCTTGGTATTTTGGTTGTTATGTTAAAGTGAATGTGTGATGTTTATTAAATAATGTTATCAGCTATAATTGTGAAAAGAAATTTGTCATGAAGGTGTTGGGATTAATTGTCTTTTCAGTCTGTTGATTAAAGACTGCTTGTCTTCACATTTACTGTTGAAAATGTGTTAAAATTTAAAGAACTGCAGCTGTAAAAAATAATACGTTTTAGAGGAGAGAAATGAGTTATGTTTTAAAATATTTCATGGACAACGTGTTACTACAGTACCCAGAGTGAAGTTGTTACACTCTCATAGAATCCCGAATGGATGGTATTGGATGTTCAAAGTATATCAGAATATTCAGGTATATTGAAATCTGTATCATGATATACTGTATGATTTCAAATTTTGAATTCGCAAGCAATCTGAAACATTATTGCAAGAATTACAGTTCATAAATAGAACCAAACAAGATGTTGGTGGGAATGACTTAACCATAAGTGTAGGAGTGCTCATGCACAGGATTGATTTTATTATTATTATAGGATATCCAGGCAACTAGTGCATGCTCACTGGTATTTTGCCCTCGATCATTGATGTCAATCTCAACGGCACATTATTATCAATCTCAACTCCCTGGGGAGTATACAATGCAGCCACTAACTTCTTATCTAACGAGGTACCCAAAGCTTGGAACACATAGTCACAGTACTTTGTGTTCAATTACAGGTGTTTGCACGTATTCATGTGGCCAACAGGGAAAGGGTTGTGACACCTGAAAGAGTCTGCACAGAAAGTTGATGGTGGTGGGGTAGCACTAGTGGTTCGCCCAATCGCTCTGATTTATGTGGGAATTAACTTCTTTATCTGTGCAAACTTGCATTTTGAATTACAGGCTTGTCATGCTGAAGACCCAGGTTCGATTTCCCCACATGGGTATAATATGTGAAGCCCATTTCTGGTGTCCCTTGCCGTGATATAGCAGCAATATTGCTTAAAGTGGTGTAAAACCATACTCACTCATACACTAAACACATAATAAAATTGATCATTTAAAATCGTCAATAAATCAAGCGTTATATTGTGATATGTATCATGGAAAGAATGGACCTCAGTAAACCAACCTACTGCTAATACTGTGTATCCTTACCATTATATACTGGACAAATATATTTAGGTAAATTTTGAAATTTCGAATAATTATCTATTTATTCATTGATACACTGATAAAATATCAATCATAAAAATACCAATATCCCTAACTTATTTTGTCCAGTATATATTGTAAGGATTGCTAATTGCTGTGCAGTCTTAACGGCAGTGGTCATAAGGAATCGATTAGCTATCCACATCAAGAAGCTATTCTGGCCACCTTGTTGACCTGTGCTGACACCTACAGGATATTCCTGACCGCCAGGGAATTCAAGTATTTTTCTGGTGTCTAGTATTAAGCAGTTCTAGGCCGAGCAGCATGGCATCAAAAGTCACTCCCCAAACATCCATTAGTGTTGCTATATGAAGCAGCCTCTCACAGCAGCTGTGAGATCATGAAAAACCATTAGGTAATTAGTTGGAGTGTCTTGTGACGGCTGGAAGGGCTCGTAGTCTACACTGTCATTCTTTTTAATGAATATTGGCCAGGATAATCAAGTTAAGTACATAGTGTCCAAACGTATGATTGTGGATCAAAGCTTCAAGGCCAATCTAATACTGCAGTTGTCAATCACGAGCTTGTTGGGTCCGTATTCCTGGGTTATTCCTGCACTGTGAATGGCTCTACTGTCAGGGGGTTTGGGAAGTACATTACTGGGTTGACATGATCAAAGTGTTTTTATCTCTTTTGTAGGGGGTTTGTGTCTTGGATGGATTATTGCTCATGTGTCTAGACCTGCTTAGTGGTCGATGCCAAGTCTGTAGAAGAGCTGTAACTTGGACGTGGGATTTTGTCCTATTCATGCTAGTCATGTAGATATGCTTATAAGTAACAGTTTGTCGTGGAACTTGTGTTTCACTAATAACAGAAACAATGGAAATGAAGAGATTGCAAGGTTGTAATATTGGAATTTAAGAAAAAAGAACTGAAAATTTTGCACAAAATATTTTTTTCAAATAGTTACAGGGCATGTTATAAATGTCATATAGCTGACCTGGTTACAGGGCATGCTATAAACATCCTATAGATGACCTGGTTACAGGGCACATTATACATGTCATATGGCTGACCTGATTACAGGGGATGCTATAAATGTCATATAGTTGACCTGGTTACAGGGCATGTTTTAAACGTCATATAGCTGACCTGGTTACAGGGCATGCTATAGATGTCATATAGTTGACCTGGTTACAGGGCATGTTATAAACATCATATAGCTGACCTGGTTACAGGGCATGCTATAGATGTCATATAGCTGACCTGATTACAGGGCATGTTATAAACATCATATAGCTGACCTGATTACAGGGCATGTTATAAACATATAGCTGACCTGATTACAGGGAATGTTATAAACGTCATATAGCTGACCTGCTTACAGGGCATGTCATAAATGTCATATAGTTGACTGCTGTGACTATTTCTCTCCTTTATTCTACTGTGTTTCATCCTTGTATATATCTTTCCTTGTTTGTTGCAGATGCCCAGGAAATTAAGCTTAACCCAGATGTTCCGAGTATAAGACGAGAAACAAACACGAAAGGATTAGTATTATACTGTCAGGCAGACGGGTTAGCAGATGACCAAAATGCAAACTTGGAATGGTTGGACAAAGCAGACAACGTCATTGGACCATACAACAGTGCGGAAATGTCCAGGTAGGGAGGCTGGGCATCAACCCTCTCACTCACCTCTCATTTTCACGTTTGTCTCCAGGGCTCCATTTAGTGCTTTGTTACTTGCACTGGTGCAACCCAATATTACTAAGTGCAACCTAGTTATTTGTCTAACTTGCACCAGGTGCAAGTCAATTTTTGAGCGGGTAAACTTCTGAATAAAACATCTGCATAATTCAACAGCATATTTCTGATATTACATAGTGCAATAAAAACAGTGCACTGAAGCAGACCATATTGATAGCATGGCCTACCAGTTGACATGACTGTGATATCCCCAGTTAGCTTATATCTCCAGGCAGTATGTCGGATATCCCTCCTCACAACATGAACTGAAATAAGATGAAGTAAAAATATACTGAAAAGTGTTGTCACCCCTTCTTGTTGCAGTTGTCACCCCTTCTTGTTGCAGGATCTACTCAATGTCGATTGGTAACAGTAACCGCCTGCAGTTTGACACGCTGAAGAACGGAGATGAGGGAACGTATACGTGCCGAGGCACAATCGGAGGCAACACCTTGACCAAGGATATACAGCTCAATCTCTACGGTAAACATGTAACAGTAGGGCAGCAAGGATTCACCCAGACCTCGATTCGATTCAATTTTCGATACTGGACCCTGAAGTAGATCATTTTTATTCTATTCTACATGCAAGTAAAAACATCAGATTTCATTTAGCCTCCGTGTCTGCTTTTTTAGCGTGAAATCCATCGTCAGCTTGGTGATGTCTACTAACAATAATTCTTATTGGATAATTAGCACGGTGTCAGCCAATCACGTTTCTCCTTATTTCAGCACTCTGAACTGCTCGAGTTTGAGTCAAAATTATGTTTTGGCTGGGTGGAAATAATCTAAATAGGTGTTCAAATATCGAATCGAAATAGTGAAAGTGGTTATCAAAAACGAAACTGAGGTCTCAGATTTGATTTTCTGATAATCTGATGGAAATTTTGTGAGAAGCTGTTCATGTTAGATGTGTGGGTTATCTGGACCTGTGAAGATCTGGGTTAGAATGAGCCTTCAGCAACCAATGCTTGTCGTAAGAGGCGACTAAAGGAATCGGGTTGTCAGGCTCTTTGACATGTTATCGTATACCAAGTGCGTAGAACGATGATTATGATGTTGATCACTCAGGGCTCCAGATAAGAGACGTATCGGTGTATGTATGGATAGCAAATATGCCCGATACAGTAGGAAATAATTTAGAAAACGTAGCAGATACGCACCACAGTAATGGTGTACCATCTTAAAATCATTTACAGACGTATTTATCTGAAAAAGTATTGTCTTATTATTTATTGACTTGGGTGCCATTGTACAAAACTGTTTAGCTAAGATCGCTTTTGTACAACGGCAATGTTTACACAAGAGTAGCAATGTTGTGGTGCATATATAAAACGAAATACAAGATCACTGATACGCCATTAAATTCCATTCGGTACTCTAAATGTACTCTTAGTTTATCCAGTACTCCTATATTGAAAACATAAGGAGTACATACTCCTGATGTTAAAAAAGTATCTGGAGCCCTGATCATTGTATTGTCTTGTCCAGACTTGATGATTTACAGACTGCTGCCATATAGCTGATTGCTGAGTGCAGCGTAAAACAAAACACCAAGTATTAAATTAACAACTCGACTATCTTAGCCTTAAAGAGCAAAAATCTGGTATGTATCCTCTTGTTTATATTACTTTATCACTGCTGTTTACAGATGGAATCAAGGTGTCCTCCAACCACACTCAGCAGCCAAACATCCACACGGATGCTGTGATCAAGTGCGACGCAACGGCAAACCCTGCACCCACGGTACAGTGGCTCTTTGGCAACAGGAGCGCCGTCAGAGGTCAGAACGCTTCACACGTCACTATCGTTTTAAATAATGTGCTTCCGGTTACACCTCTTTAAAATTTAGAATAGTTTGGAGTTTTGTTTTGATTTTTCTTTTTACATTTTTGGGGAAGTAAAGTACAAACTAATAACGCATTTCTCAATGTGTAATTGTGTATACGATCAAGTTTGCGGCCTTCATGTCGGAATGACTGATGTCTGTCAGTGCTGTGAAAATAAAATGGTATCTGAACGCTTATTTCATTCTTACTGCTTAAAATAAATGGGGTTGGCATCAGAATTCAAGGGTCGGTTGGGTAATCGTAACCACAACATCTTTATTTAATGGCCATATTGTAACTCTGTGGCTTTCTGTCAGTGGTACTGTAGATTCGTTGGCTGGTCCAGTACTGCAGCCAGACTGTGTATTTGCGGGATTCCGCTAATTCTACTTACCTTGGTGCTTTATTAATGAATGTATGCACCAACAGTGGTGCAAATTTTAATTTATTACACGTTTTTAGATATCAGCTGCGCAATTAATTTCAAAATACAACTATTTTCATTGAATATTCGGAAATTAGAATCAAAGTATTGAACTTCCGGAAACGAGGCTCCCTAAGCCCTGCTCATTACTAGACGTCTATTTGCATATGAAACTGTAATATGAAGGAGCTTGTTTCACTGTATGGAGCTCAACTTGATGTATCGACTTTACCATAGAATCATTTTGGCTGTCAAATTGTCAAAGAGAAGGATTACATCTTTTTTGTCCTTAAAGTTTTGTCCTTATGAGAAGGATTACAGATTTTTTAACCCATGAAGGTCCGGGTTAGAATGTGCCTTCAGTAACCCATGCTTGTCGTAAGAGGCGACTAAAGGGATCGGGTGGTCAGGCTCGCTGACTTGGTTGACACTTGTCATCGGTTCCCAATTGCGCAGATCGATGCTCATGCTGTTGATCACTGGATTGTCTGGTCAAGACTCGATTATTTACAGACCGCCACCATATAGCTGGAATATTGCTGAGTGCAGCGTAAAACTAAAATCACTCACTCACTGACAGATTTTTTACGGCTATCTATCTGAAAAATCTGTCACTTTTGGTTATTGGCCCACATTAGGTAGAGGACAAGTGGAAATCCTGGCTGCATCACTGTTGGCCTTCAGTGTGTATAGGTTGTGGGGCGGTGGGTTAGTCTAGTGGTTAAAGCGTTGGCTCGTCACGCCGAAGACCCGGGTTCGAATCCCCACATGGGTACAATGAGTGAAGCCCATTTCTGGTGTCCCCCGTCGTGATGTTGCTGGAATATTGCTAAAAGCGGCGTAAAACCAAACTCAGTCAGTCTGTCAGTCAGTCAGTCAGTGTATAGGTTGTATACCATATAGACTGGAAGAACATGTCTGGTGATGTTTGTAGGTGACCGCTACAAGCAGCTGGACCATGGACTGGAGATCAAGAACATCACCAAGGCTGACAACGGAGTCTACATCTGCCTCATCACTGTGGAAGAAATGTTCGATTCGCTGCCGTTTGCCGTCACTGTCAAAGTGACAGGTAAGTTGAAGTTTTCATTCACAAAAGGGCGATGAGGGTAGCCTAGTGGTTCAAGCGTTCGCTCGTCACGTTTGATTCCCCACATGGGTACTGTGTGTGAAGCGTATTTCTGGTGACACCCGCCTTGATATTGGTGGAATATGCTAAATATTTATATTGCCCAAAGAGACGACTATCGGGATAGGGTGGTCTCACATGGTTGACACTAGGGCTGCAACGAATACACTATGTGGCGGATATGATACGTATCATGAATATTGGGTACTGAATACGAATAATTATTCATGAATACAATATTCTAGTTAAGTTATTTATGCACAATATGGACGCCCATGTTCACAGTGTTAATTTGTCACAGCAATAACCAGTGATCTCCTGACACTAAAAATTTGGTATGTAATAGTTAATCAACAGTACCATGTGCGGCCTTGGCAAACTCACATGACTTGCGCTACTGCATGGCTGAGTGCGATGTAACAGAACAAACCAACCAATCATATTTTCATGAAAACCAGCAAATGGATTCATATATTTGCCTTTTCTAAACCTTGATTCCACATTTCAGTCCCACCTTCCCTGAAGGGCCCCCCCAACTCGTAGTACACCCATTGTCGGCAAGAGGTTCGAGATGACGTGCGTGGCAGATGGCACTCCACCACCATCATTTACATTCAAGAAGGTGAGAACGCGTTTCGCCCTCTGGCACTTTGTTTAGGATAACTTGAAGTGGTCAGTGTTTGTGTTGGGATTCTGGTAAAAGATCCTCTGTACCTTATGCGTGGGCCTAGCTATCAATATATATCATAGAGATTGATCATCGATAAATGAATGATCGATTATCGATAAATATTAGAGAAGTAACTTTGAGCTAAAATGCCTAAAACCTGAAAGAAATCAACGCCATTTCAAATGAGTGATAAGTGGTGACGTATTTAGCCTTGGTTACCGACAAAACACGTCCTGAATAGGGCTGCGCAATATAACCGGTTCAGACGTGAAAATGAAAACGATACGTATTGCAATACGCTGATCGAAAATCGGTATTTTGACTTGCATTTGGAAAACTTCGTAAAACTCGGAAATGTTCGGATATGTCCTTGTTTCATTTGTGCCAAATATTATTCACATTTTTATTTTATCATGATTAAAAGTTGTTATTAAAGCTTAATCAAGCATAGTGATTTTGTTGTGTTTTTGCTCTATAAATCAAGAAATAACTCGATTATAAGTAGTTTTTGTATAAAATTACTTCATGAAATATATTGCAATACATATCGCAATACATGCTTTCGCATCGCAATATATCGCAATATGAAAATTGTCTTCAATACCCACCCCTAGTCCTGAACATACTTTGTGAGCAACCCATGAATTAATTCCGAACTTTGTGTATTTCCTGATTAAATTATATAATTATTTTATCACAATAGTTCATTTTTGATATTAACAATTACACAATTTTCATATCGATAATCATTGATAATAATTCCCATCGATGATGTTTCTGATTAATGATCATAGCCAGTCCATCCCGTGCAAGTAATTCTATGAGATCCCCTGCCGGGATATTGCTGGAATATTGCTAAAAGCGGCGTAAAACCATGCTTACTATCTATGAGACTTTCAGATCAGAAAAGTTTAGCAATGCTATCTGTGCCTATCTTGTGCATTGTGACACACTGTCTCCTCCTATGTTCCAGGATGATATTGTTCTGTCGGGAGAGAGATACAAGGTGAGCATCGTCAATGACGTGAATGGTGTCAACCAAGGCATCCTGGTCATCGACGAGCTCCAAGACAGTGACGAGGGCACGTACTCCTGTGTCGCCCATAACCAAGGGGGGGATGTGACCGAGTCTGTCTTCATCAATACCATTGGTGAGTTTACAAGCTAAGGGAAATAACTCTTTGATTTTGTTTTGTTGCGTGGGAACATGTTCCTTTCTGACAAAGGGAAATAACTCTTTGATTTTCTTTTACCATTTGGGTGAGGTGAGGTGAGGTGAAATTGGGTTTTACGTCATGCTTGAGAATATTTCGCTCATATGACGACGTGCATGCGTGTGTATCTGTATGTGCGGCTGCTTGTACTAGCCCAGACTTAAGCTGGTTTTATAGTGCTAGCCCACTGAGACACCATGCCGCAGTGAAGGATGAATACCCCACTCAGACACATTATACTGACTCCGAGCAGACCAGTCCTTGTTATACCCATTTATGCCGAGCGCCAGGCAGGGACCAACAAGTACCATATTTTAACGTCTTTTGGTATGACGCGGTCGGGGATCGAACCCGCGACCTTGCGCTCTCCGGGCGGACGCTCTAACCACTACACCACGGAGGCGGTCTTTACCTTTTGGGGGGGCGGTGGGGTAGCCTAATGGTTAAAGCGTTGGCTCGTCACGCTGAAGACCCGGGTTCGAATCCCCACATGGGCACAATGTGTGAAGCCCATTTCTGGTGTCCCCTGCCGTGATGTTGCTGGAATATTGCTAAAAGCGCATAAAACCAAACTCAGTCAGTCAGTTTTACCATTTGGGAACATGTTCCATTCAAACTAAGGGAAGTAACTCTTTGATCTGAACATGCTCTGTCCTGACTAAGGGATATATGCAAGCACACTAGTTTTTTCATTGGCCGTAACGTGTGTCTGTGCCTGTTGTTTGCTGATAAAATCAGCATTCCTTTCTCCTAAGATCAATGATGATATTACCAATGTGCCCCTCGCATCCTTCAGTGCCTCCTATCATTGAGCCGATCTGTAAACCAGTCCGAACCTGAGGGTAATGCAGTGGAGCTTGCGTGTGTTGCCAAGGGCGACCCTGCCCCGACAGTCACCTGGAGAATCAAGGGATCTGACATGACCATTTCAGACAGTCAAGTGAGTTGCCGTCCAGCTGTTCTTGCTAATGGAGAGTCCCTCAATATGCTCTGACATGTATTTCACAGCTACTTTTCCACAAGAGGATTGTATATTACCTCGCTTCCATTCATTGGATCAGTTGCCTACTGGTTAAAGCGTCTGATCATGATGCTGAAGGCCAATGTTCGATTTCCAGGAAATTCCTACATTGGTCCAATGTTTAAAGCCAATTTCTGGTATCATGATGTTGCTGGAATATTGCCAAAAAAGGTGCTTCCATTCAGTTGGTTTCAAACATTTGTCAGTTTAAATACTTAATCATATGGCGTGGCCCTTCCTCAATGAATGACAAATGCAAATTACTCAGTTACTTTGACTATTATAATGTGTGTTTGAATATTACAGGACGAAGGAATCAGCATCGAATCGTCTGTGGATAAACAGCCTCTGATCCAAGTGATGACTGTGAAGCTGAAGTTCGCCAAACTGGAACCCAAACATGCCAACAACTACACATGCTCAGCCTCCAATGAAGCAGGAACTCAGGAGGCGGATGGCCGAGTGCTTGTGGAGTGTGAGTAGCAGATCAAGCTGACATCTGTAGTATCTGGGCAGTGTGGGGTTGTGTCCCCTGCTTGGGTCTGTGTGGAAGTCAGTGTCATGGTTTAGCCTATCACTTTGTTGCTTACGCAATAAAAATCACATTTACTCAATGAATTACAAATCCGGGAGTATAAAATGCAGCAGAATGACTTAAAACCCAATAGGTCCATAATACCTTGCATCCTTTACACAATTAACTAAATTGGCTTGCATATGATAATTCGTTGTGGCAAACTTCGATTATCGATTTTAAAAAAAATCAGTCGATAACACTGAATACTATCTTCAAGAATAACAAACGATTGGTGTGCATGCAAGATTCGTAAATACCTCCAGGTAGGCTCGCAATCGCAGCCGTAATACAGGAAGTCAAGTCTATTTATAGCTTGCCAAGGGAGCAGTCGTTTCTTTGTGCAGGTAGTGGCTTGCAGTGTAACAACAGTTTTGGCGTGGATGCATATAATATTTAGACCCATGTTTTAATTACATGTTTAAATATGCAAGCATTGATGAAGGTTTCATAAATGTAGTATGTTATGAAAGCGTGGCTTTAACAACACCAAATACTCATGAGAAATATAACACGTGATCGAAACAAGTGGTTTGATTGGCTGACCAAACTGTCAACAAAATGCCTGCTCTCCCGCACGTGGTACGCTTTGAGAAGACATTTTGTATTTGCGAAAGGCTCAATTTTTTCGCCGAATTCACGGACAAGGTTGGAGATGGATAGCTTTATTGATATTTGTCACATCTACTCTTAGATCTATATCCGTTCTATTCTGATTTCTGCATCGAAGTCGACACTTAGATCTTGAGTTCAACGTTTCTCAGTTTTCACTCACAAATAGTTGACGGATGTGTTGTTTAGCTGTAAAAAGTGTGATCTTAATTCATATTTGTTGTCAAATACTCCATGATTTTAAAGATCCTTTCGGCAAAGTGTTTTTTAATCCATTTCTAAGAAGCATGGGTTACGATCTCATGTCATATGACAGATCTTTATTACCAGCGATCTTGTAGCAGTCGTCTCATCCAGCTGGTCTTGTGGTCATAAATCCATGCTTGTAGTCGATCATTTATCGATGATTGATCGACAGAAGACATCGATAATCGATCATGGTTTTAGAGGTCGATTCTCAACACTAACATCGATACTTTTTCTAAGAGGATGCAATTATCGATACATTCAAAACTGTATCGATGTTTAGATTTGAAATTATCGGTTTAAATAGGTTTATGTATCATGTACATTTTGCAATTGGATCATGTTTTTTGATGTTATGAGAGTTATAAGTGATTATTTTTATGCACAAAGATGGGAAATTAGAACTTTTTAATCTCTGAGAATCAAAGATGTTGATCTTTTCATGGACAATTATAAAATATGTAACATTAATGTTCAAAACTAAATTTACGCAATAATGCCGCAAACATATGTTTCGTGATACGTATCGAATCGTGACATGGGTATCGTAGTACGTATCGATTCGTGAAACTTACGTATCGTGACATCCCTAGACATAACCACAGCATGCTGAGTCCATGGTTTTGTTCCAGTCAAGCCCAACTTCGCAGACACCCCCTACACGTCAACCTACAGCTGGCTAAACCAGAAGACGGAGATCAAGTGTGTGGCAAACGCCGTACCTCTCGCTGTCATCAAGTGGAAGCATAATGGTGCCATTATCGCTGACGGACCCAACTTCCAGATCAGCTCCGAGAGAGGAATTCGACAGATGACCAGCATTCTGCAGGTTTGTTGGTTTTCAACGTGTTTAATGTAGGGGTGTTTGGGTTAGCCGAGAGGTGAAAGCTTTCGTCATGCAGTGATACCAACATCTGCAATTTTATCGTTGTCGCTACGAATTTTAGCATCAAAATACGTCAATAGGATTTCACTAGAAATTCTAAAATAAATTGAAGGAAGTTGAATAAAATTTGGATATATAGATAAGAACATATATTTTCGTTGATAAAATACATTTTACCAAAAAGAGATGACATGAAAAAATGATAATTTGGAAATCTGCTGTTGGAAGTATGTGAAGTTAAAGCTTCACTCTTTATTAGTGTCATATTATCTTTCTCAGAATCCGTCAAGATTTTAAGTATATAGTTGACTACTAATTTTATATTCAAACTATTAATTTTGATTCTTGAAGCTACTAATTGCAACACTTTGGGGTTGGCATTTCTTGTCATGCTGAAGACCGGGTTGGATCCCCACATGGTACAATGTGTGAAGCTCATTTGTTGTGTCCCCCGCTGGGATGTTGCTGGAATATTGCTTAAAGCGGCGTAAAACCCAACTCACTCATGAAAATAATGTGCTTGGGTGAAATATAAACGTTTCGCACAAAGACCCCAGACTGGGACTCACATGTTTTGTTTTATTCCTGTTTATTGTTGATGCCACACTCGGCAATATTCCAGCTGTATGGTGGAGGTTTGTAGTAACTGAGTCTGGACCAGACAATCCACTGATCAACGTCATCAGATTCGATCTATGCAATTGGAATATGATGCAGTTTGTTGTCTTTAACAATGTCTCTAACAACAAACATTGGTTGCTGTAGCACGATTTCCACGCGGATCTTCACGTGTGACTCGCATGGTGATCATTGCTACTTTCAAAAACAAATTTACCTCATCAGACAGGTCGGAGCAAAGAGTTCTGTGGAACCGATTTATTCTGTCTGCAGACTGTTCTGTGTAATTTTATGAACATATACAACTGCAACAGCAAACTCATTACTCCGAAGGTTTTATCTCATTCTTTTTAATGATGAATTACGATTGTTTTCACCAGCAGTAAGTCCGACATAACTGGTTTATTTTGCAGGTTTCCGTGAACGTTGAGAATGAGAACACTATCTTTGGGAAGTTCACCTGCATAGCTGAGAACTTCCATGGCGAGTCTGAGAACGAGATAACCTTGCTTCAAGCAGGTAAGTATTATTATAGGATATTTAGATAGTGCTCATATCCACGCAACTAGTGCATGCTCAAGGTGCTGGTATTATTTTCCCTTGATCATTAGATGTCAGTCTCAACGGCACATCGTATTATCAATCTCAACTCCCTGGGGAATAACCAACACTAGCAGCCACTAGGAGTTATTGTGGCTTTCTCATCCTAACGAGGTACCCATTCACAGCTGGGTGGACTGGGACACATAGTCACAGTACTTTGTCCAAGTTTACTGCATGTTGCTGTACCCGCAACTAGGTGTTTGCACGTATTCATGTGGCCACCATCTGGTCATATACCAACGGATTCGTGGGTTGTTTTTAAGTGCACAGGGTTGTGTACTGTACACTAGGGTTGTTACAACACTGAAAGAGTCTGCACACAAAGTTGACTCCAGGGATTTTACACCCGGTCACAGGTGGGCTCGATCCTGACACCTCAACCTCGCTGGATCACTAGCCTGGTGCCTTAGCCAGCTCACCCACCGCGCAGTGATAGCAGATCTCCATGGCTCCATGTTATAATGATAAATAATGTACGAGCATGCTCTAAGTGCACACAACATATGGACATTATTATCCCGGCTAACCCAAGCTGCCTGTGAAGCGTTAGGTTGATAGTCATACAGCTTATCCCACCTGGTACCCATTCACTGCTGCTTTAACAAATTCAGGTGAGACCACATGTGCTTTGTTGTGGCGCAGGAATGAAGTTAAGTTGTGTAATTCAAACACTCATCCAAGAACGCTCCGTGACCAATGTTGCTCAATTAGAATTCTATGCGCAAGACGACACTCCACTATAGTGTATAGCATGCTGGAGCTCGGGGATTTTACGAATTCTCGACATGCAACTCAAAGTGTCAATCAGTGGGTAATCTGGTCTGTTTTTGATCATTTTCAAACCCAGGGATTTATCTAGGATTCCAAACTAAGAGCTCCATTTGCACGGAAAAAAATGGGGAAAACAATTGTTTGTTATTAGGAATTTCTGAATTTTAGATGGGTGCTGGAACATTTCAGTAACAAGTAATCTTAGACGCCAGGAGATGAGGCGGAGGAGCCTAATGGCTAAGGCGTTTGCTCGTCACACTGAAGACCCGGGTTGAATCCCCACATGGTTGCAGTGTGTGAAGCTAACTTCTGGTGTCCCCCGCCATGATATAGCTGGAATATTGCTAAAAGCAGCACAATACCATACTCACTCACTCATTGAAGCCAGGGGCCTGTTTCACAAAGGGATTGTAGCGCTAAGGTGATCGTAACTCCCATATGTTAACATAGACTTATGACAGTCGTAGCGCTACGATCGCTTTGTGAATCAGGGCCCGATCGCTGTGAATCAGGGCCCGTTCTTTAACATAGACTTACGATCAGAGCTCAAAGTTTATCGAAGTTCTCAATGACACAGTCGTAACTCCCATACTTTAACATAGACTTTACGACATGAATCAGCTTTCCTCAAAGCGTCGTAACTCCCATACTTTAACATAGACTTACGACTTTAGAATCAGGGCCCGTTAACATCGAGGACTCCCATACTTTAACATAGACTTACAAATCGCTTTGTGAATCAGGGCTCAAAGCGATCAGAGTTTCACGACAGTCGTAACTCCCATACTTTAACATAGACTTACGACTGTCGTAGCGCTACGATCGCTTTGTGAATCAGGTCCCAGGATGCTGTTCCACACTGATCATAGTTACAATGCAACAACTGTCGGAAGATTATGTTAAAGTTTGGCAGATACAATCAGTGTTTTGATGACTATGTGGAACGAGGCCCCGGTGAAACGCAGGTAAAAAATGTGTCCTATTCTTGGAGCATACTGTTTAAACTATTTCTGGAGAAAAACCTTGTTTCTCTTGATACTCCTCCTCAAATAAATGTATTGCTTCTGTATCTGATGTTCACTTTTAATTTCAGTTGTGCCATCTGCCCCAAGTATTTCCATCGATGGAGTGTCTCCCACAACCATCGACCTGCTGATAACCCCTCATCAAGAGACTGGCGGCCAACCCATTATTGACTACAAGGTTGTGTACTACGCAGAGGGTGATGAACAAAACAAGGTCACACGAATGGCTCCTGTCAGTAAGTGGACTTGTTAATTAATCACATTTAAGACCAAAATCCTTCTCCACTCTTGTCTTTTTGGCAATGTTCTTCTCTCATGCGACACCCGTGAAGATCCGGGTTAGAATTGGTCTTCAGTAATCAATGCTTGTCGTAAGAGGCGACTAACGGGTTCAGGTGGTCAGACCCGTTGACTTGGTTGACACATGTCATCGGTTCCCAGTTGCGTAGGTTGATGCTCATTCGTTGATCACTGGATTGTCTGGTCCAGACTCGATTATTTACAGACTGCTGCCATATAGCTGGAATATTGCTAAGTGTGAATATGTCCCCTAGCATGTGTGATATTCCCTGCTAGAATGTGTGATATTCCCTGCTAGCATATGTGATATTCCCTGCCAGAATGTGTGATATTCCCTGCTAGCATATGTGATATTCCCTGCCAGAATGTGTGATATTCCCTGCTAGAATATGTGATATTCCCTGCTAGAATGTGTGTTGTTCAATGTTAAACAGTGGCGGTGGGGTAGCCTAATGGTTAAACCATTCACTCAGCACGTTAAGATGCGGGTTCGATTCGTTACATGGGTGCTATGTGTGAAGCCCATTTCTGGTGTCTTCCGCCGTGATATTGCTGGAATAATGCTAAAAGCACCGTAACACCATACTCACCCACTCAATGTTAAACAACAAAGAAACGTCTCGTGCAATTCTTTCTCCCCTTCTACCCCCTCAGTGCTCCTGTACTGACAGTTCATCTGAGTTCTCTCTGTCATGTTCGCTGATTTCAGTATTAACTTTTAATAATTTGACTTTGTGTTTCTCAGGCGCAAATGCCCAGGAATTGCGAACACGGTTCCTCATCGATAATCTGAGTGCCGAGGTACGATACTACATCAGCGTGGAGGCTCGCAACAACGTCGGCTATGGAGCCAAGGCTGAAATCTCGGACACAACACCAGCTGTCCGTAAGTTGACACCTGACAAAAGGAGCTTGACAAAACTTATACTTTAGTATATATCAGGGATGTTACGACTCACGCGCACATTCAGTGAGTCATGCCATATACCCCAACATGAATTCAGTTCGTGATCACTGGAATCAAACAGTGTAGTTTTCAAGAAGGAGTTTTGGAATCACATTATTGTTTCTTATCTGGGGGAGATGGGGGTAGCCATGTGGTTAAAGCATTTGCTTGTCGTGCTGATGACCTGAGTTCAAATCCCCATATGGGTATAATGTGCGAAACCCAATTCTGGTGTCCACAGGGATGAGAGTTTTACGCGGATCCGCGGAATTCCGGGAATTTCATAAGGCCAATCGTCTAAATCCGATAGATGCTAAACCCCCGGCTAGTTTTCAGAGTTTTTCTCAAAACTTCATTCTCATCCCTGTGTCCACCGCCGTGATATTGCTGGAATATTGGCGATAAAACATACTCACTCCCTCACTTTTACCAATTTACCCAGTCTCAATTCCTCTAGAAAAATGAGAAGACTGAGGTTTGAAACAAGACTTAGCATCACTTGAAATGACATTGTTGTTTGTCTTCAGGGCAACCAAACCATCCAAAAGTTACCTCCCCTAGGTCTAGTGATAATCCTAACAGCTACAAGTTGGTTTGGGAGAAACCGGAGACTGGCGGCAAACCTCTGACTGGCTATAAGGTCAAGTATTACCAGGTACGTATCGTCCCCATGGCTGTCATCCATGACGTGATTGAAACAGATGAAAGTTCCACCTTGTGGACGTTTTGCTCACAGTGCAGGGTTGTTCGGAGCTGTCCGGCGTGCGATTTCGCTGTTTTCAACCTGCACTGTTGCATGTTAACACTGTCTGGATCAGGTGATCTTCAGTAACAGGCTGCACCTGGTGCAGGTAACACTGTCTGGATCAGGTGATCTTCAGTAACAGGCTGCACCAGGTGCAGGCAACACAAAATCCTCCTGCATCTTAAAGCAGCCATGTATTGTTTTGACTGGGAAGTAAGTGACTGGAAGTAATACGTTTCTCTCTGCATGACTTGTTTGACGTGTCATCATATCCCAATTGCGATGCTTACATTGTAGATCACTGGAATATCTGGTCCAGACTTGATTGTTTACAGACCGCTGCCATATAGCTGGAACATTGCTGTGTGTGATGTTAATCAGTCAGTCCATCCATCAAATGAGAAATTTATGCATGTCCTAGTGTCCCAATTCCATCGATTGTCATGTACCTAGAATTTTGCTACGTGCACATTGAGAAGCATACAAACCTTAAAACAAAGCACTAGGGGTGAAACGGTGCTCTTATGGTCTTACCAGGGTAAGGTGCGGTACAAATCCTTTGGTTCAGTCTGTTTTGGTTCAGTGTGTGAGTTATGATCATAATGCAGAAAATTGACAAGAAGTGCTAAACCTTACAGAAATGCATAGATTTTGACAAAATGTTCCATTTCTAGACATTTTAGAAAATATTTAAAAAGGTTACTAAAATGATGGTACAGAAACCGAAACTACAAAATGTTTTGATTGTATTGCGCCATACCAAACCCAGGGCAAAATACAGCTGTATAGCGCCATACCAAACCCAGGGCAAAATACAGCTGTATACCGCCATACCAAACCCAGGGCAAAATACAGTTGTATACCGCCATACCAAACCCAGGGCAAAATACAGCTGTATACCGCCATACCTAACCCAGGGCAAAATACAGCTGTATACCCCAGGGCCATACCAAACCCAGGGCAAAATACAGCTGTATATACCCGCCATACCAAACCCAGGGCAAAATACAGTTGTATACCGCAAAATACAGTTGTATACCGCCATACCAAACCCAGGGCAAAATACAGTTGTATACCGCCATACCAAACCCAGGGCAAAATACAGTTGTATACCGCCATACCAAACCCAGGGCAAAATACAGTTGTATACCGCCATACCAAACCCAGGGCAAAATACAGTTGTATACCGCCATATACTGCCATACCAAACCCAGGGCAAAATACAGTGGTATACCGCCATACCAAACCCAGGGCAAAATACAGTTGTATACCGCCATACCAAACCCAGGGCAAAATACAGTTGTATACTGCCATACCAGACCCAGGGCAAAATACAGTTGTATACCGCTATACCAAACCCAGGGCAAAATACAGTTGTATACCGTCTCACCCCTACAAAGAAGCTTTTAACATTAGGCTTATCGCATTCAATGTCATATTTCTGTTTCATGGAATTGCGTGTGTGTGCAGGTGGAACTGAAAGCTGATGACCCGGAGAAGGTGGAAAAGGTTGTTGGCGAGATGATCACCAAGACGATTGGCAAGGGTGATACGACCGAGATTAGTCTAACTGAACTCATGCCCAACTCGGCCTACGAACTACAGATCACTGCCATCAACGCTATCGGAGAGTCCATGGCCACAAATAAAATATTCACAACACCACCTGGCGGACGTAAGTGATTCTTTATGCTCGGGTGTCTACACCGATATGGAAACTGGCAGGACTTGTTGGACATATTGTCAGCTGTTACCTTGAAACAATTTATGAAATGCTGTAATGGGTCTGGCTCTTTGATGTAAGGTTGGTGCTGAAGCATGTCTGCACTGCTGCAATCTCGTTCTTGTATCCCCTTGGGATTGTCAGACAAGCTTAGTGGTTACCATGCTGTCTCTGGGGATTCTGTGAGAGACAAGGTCCTTGGTTGACCATGCTGTCTAGATATTCTGTGAGAGACAAGGTCCTTGGTTGACCATGCTGTCTAGATATTCTGTGACAGACAAGGTCCTTGGTTGGCCATGCTGTCTAGATATTCTGTGACAGACATGGTCCTTGGTTGACCATGCTGTCTGTGGGGATTCTGTGACAGACAAGGTCCTTGGTTGACCATGCTGTCTGTGGGGATTCTGTGACAGACAAGGTCCTTGGTTGACCATGTTGTCTCTGGGGATTCTGTGACAGACAAGGTCCTTGGTTACCAAACTGTCTCCTTGTGGGAATTGTAAGGCAGGTCCTATATTCAAACCCTGCAGAGATGTATGCCTGAATATGTCCTCAATTCGCCATACTACCTCCATGTTTAGGTTCCGAGGTCAAATAAATTCTTTGTTCCCAAAGGCAATTGAAGGTCATTGGGATGGACGAATAATCTGTTGCCCTTGGCGATGACCTCTGGCTTAACCTGTCCCGATTCAGTTCTTGACCCGCTATAAGACAGTATTCATCCCCCATTCCCTTTAAAGATATGACTCAGGTGGAATATAAACATGGCTTATTGAACTTCATTTTGTCTTTAGAGAACATAAGAACCAAAGAGAAAATCTGCTGAAATTTCAAATGCAGTGTTTTCCTGTCCAGCAAACATGCCAGTTTCCATAGAAACCCTGTTCTCTGTTGCATTTGTTTCTATCATGACAAGACTCAATTATGAAATTTTGAAACAAGTAAGTATGTGATTTGGAGATGTAATGTCAAAATTCTTTCAACAATGATTTTAACTGAGGTTTTATTCTGGTTTTATTGGTGGAAACATCTGCGAACTACGGTATGTTGCAGACACATTAATACCTTGAGAGAGGTGTTGTTCACTCACAAATTCGGCTCATGTGCCATGTTATTCCAGAACAAGGAGAAGGCAATTCTGTCATGGACAGATTGTCTACACACTTTTGAGTATAATTGTTTTAACAAAATCATGAAAATGTTCAAAATTCTAACATTGTTAATCATTTGTATGATCAGGTGTTTGGCTCATTCACAATTCCAATTAGTTATTGCTAACAAGCAATGTAAACTTCAAGGGTCAACACAAGTTTTTTAAAAGAAAAAAAAGTCTAAATGTTTACAAATGGTATAGCATGAGCCATGTGTTTGTTGTGGATTCAAAAGAAAATAAATTGGAAATTTTCTAAATGAATTAAAAAATCTACTCCAACCCATTACGTACTTAATATCCATTGTAGCGAAAGACCACACATTCCTTAACATTGTTTATTGCAGTGAATGTGTATTGTTTATTTTTCAGTTCCTAATACAGGCAGTAAGCTATATCTTGTATTGTTCACTATCATTCATCCCCATGTCGATATAACCTGTGTAGTGCTCTACAGGCAGATTCCAAGCGTTCAGGGCCGACTCTGTTAGTACGTTGCACGTGGTAGATTCCACAGTCGATCTGTGTCCGTGGCACCTTGTTTATAACCACATGTGTTCTAACAAATGAGGGCGTTGTTAGCCAAGAGGGTAAAGCATTTGCTTGTCATGCTGCAGACTGGGTTTGAGTCTACATGCTTCAGTGTGTGAAGCCCATTTTTGGTGTTTCTACTGCCGTGATATTGCTGGAATATTGCTGGAATATTGCTAAAAGCGGCGTAAAACTGAACTCACTTACTCTGACAAACGGTCCCTGGTGGGTGAAATAGGTCCTCGGCTCTAGATGAGAAACTTATTGAGTGAGCGAGTGAGTTAAAATCTTACGTTGCTAAACTCAAGGTGAGAAAGTTATGGTGTGTGACCTTGGCTGATGGTGTGCCTTCGTACCTCTATCAATGGATCTTCACTCATCACCCAGGGAGCTGTCAGACCCACTCCTTGAATGTCACGGCTGGAATATTGCCGGAAATATATAACAACATTCACTCACTTCAGTCTCCTGGCCGAGGATCGTTTGGGTGTGTTTGGTCCCACGACTGTGATAATCTCAAGCTTTAATTCGAACAATGAAAGCTTGTTCTGATTCGGAAAAACGATTACGAAGTTTGGTTTTCCCAGACTGCAAGTCAGATTGAGTGGATTAAGTCAGAGGAATATTCCTTGCATGTAAGGGCATTTTTCATATGAATCTTGGGAGTGACGGTGAATAATTTGTGGATGTTAATCTTGATTTATTGTCTTTGTTTCTCTGTTATGAAGAAAGTTGTTGTGATCTCTAGTTACAGATGTCTATGCCTGAGTCTGTTCGGTTGGAATGACCTGTGTGTAGTACGGGAGACGTAGCCTCTCTTAGAACTAACATAGCAGCCTAGTCATATGGCATTTGTTGTAAGGTAGTACACTGCATAATTGTGTCCAATGGAGGAATGGGTTGGTCTAACATCAGGGTTTTGTAATGTGGTCGCTGTGTTTGTGGCCAGGTTCAGTTGGATGGTAGATCGATGCTCATGATGTTGATCACTGGATTGTGTGGTCCAGACTTTTATTATTTACAGACTGCTGCCATATAGCTGGAATACTGCTGAGTGTGGCGTTAAACAACAACCAAACAACCAATCAGTTTGCCTGTGGTCACATGACAAGGGCACGCGGAAAGACAATGTCATTGTGCGCATAATCATTGAATATACAAAAATCTATAACTACCAACATTCGATGATCACGTCACAAGGGCACATGAAAGGACAATTTTATTTTAATTAAGAACATTCGATGATTACTTGACATGGGCACGCGGAAAGACAGTATCTGTTTACTTAATGAACAAAATCACTTGAATCTGTCGATTTATCTTCCAGAATATACCAGATTGGGTGATTTCTTCGACTTGAATCAGGATGTGGTTGATAAATTTACAAACTGTATTGTGCATCAGTTTTACTTGCTCCAAATAAATATACAGAAAGGCGTTTATATTCCTGGTTTGGAACAGTAGTCAGCAGCAGTAGACATCATTATGGAATTTTGATGGAGAATGGCTGTGCAGACCGGTTACGATGTGTTATGGAGAATGGAGGCCATTTTGTTTTGTATTTGTTATAATCGTGAGAAATTTCACAGGCTGGAATTCAATCCTTGGGTGAAGATGTAAGAACAATATAGTTTACTGACTCAAGCTTAAGAAGTTTGCAAAGCCCCTTTTATGTGGCACGTGAACCTATTGTCCGATACTGGGATCGTACATACTGTAGTGCATAGTCCCTGCTGGTGGGAAGAAAGAGTTAAGTTTGACCCAAAAGCGAAGCTTGTTCTCATTTTTGAATATGAAATGAATTATTTCATTATTTCATTTTTACAAGAATAATTTGGGCAAGAGTTAACTCAAGTTTGAGCAAGTGTATTTTGTTTTAGCGACCGCTCCGATGCTGCAGATATTACAGGGTATCGATCTTCGTCGTGTTCTCATTTTCGATATGAGATGAATCATTTTATTCTAGTTCCTATATACAGGAATATTTGGGGCAAGAATTACCATAAGTTTAAGCAAGTGTATTTTGTTTTAGCGACCACCCCAATGCTGCAGATATTACAGGGTATCGATCTTAGTCGACAGAGAGTGGGTAAGAACAGGCTGTGTTGTCGACCTGACGTTCCTACTAACACATCCTGTTCCTTCTGTTCAAGTTGTTACACTTTCCTTTTCATTGAAAAACTAATTGACAGTTTGGCCCTGGAATTTGACCCACGGGTGTATTTTTTGTTGTTTGATGTTATTTCAGCTTGTTTCTTGAAAATGTTGTTTTGAGATGAACGTTTCTGTCTCTTCTCTATGATGTTGGGTTTAGACAGTGTCACAAGGTGTGTCACCTGTGATGTGACGACATGTTGGTGTCCTGATTGGCCATAGATTTCCGGGCACCAACCACGAGGACAAACTGACGAGTCTCGGGATTCTGTGCCAGGAAGTTTGGTTGAAGTATGCCACAAAAGTTGTCATATCACAAAACATTATTGCCTTCAACCTGCATTTATCTAGTGGTGCCGCTAAGTATATTTGGATTTTCAGTCATTACGAGTTGTACGTCTATCGTTTCAGTGCCCCAAACCTGTATTGTTTAAAAGGCCCCAAAACCTGCATTGTCCTAGTGATGCCCCAAACCTGTATAATATAACCTGGTGATGCCATAATTTTGCAATCCTGCAATATCTCAAATCTGTATTGTCATAGCAATGCCCTAAATATGTTTGATATGAGGATTTCTAAAGCCATTGTGATGTCATCAAGCTGTATTTTTCCAATATCCAAATCTGTACTGTCATAGCAATACCCAAATCTGTACACTGTAAGGCACTCCAAAGTCATAGATGTCCTAAATCCTTCATTACAAGAGTGTCGGAAATCGGCACTGTCGCTGCGATGATCACGTGAGCGTGTTCCTGAAGTATGTTCTCTGACCTGGTTCACTGTTGAAGCCAGAGTGACTGATTATCTCCCTTGACTGAATGCTGACTTATGCTTGTAGTCACTGACGATGGAATCTCAGGAGGTGGTGTCGTGGCCGACACTGGGCCCCAGACAGGAGGAGGTACTTTATTCAATGCATCGTCCATTCAGCATGTCGCTATGAAACCCTCAGAACTTTCACTGCCTCAGTGCTCTCACATTACATGTATCGCCTATTACGAAGTTTGAAGAAAAAGTCTAAACAAATTTTCCTCAATGTCTGAACAAATTTTCATCAGAAAAGAAATGTTAAAACATGTATAACGATTAATTGGGAAATTTGACTCAAGGACATTTCAAATTCAGTGTTACGTTTTCTTAAAGTGATTTCTATTGAGGCACGTGAAAAGTTGAGTGTTGAAGAACTGCTCCCATGGCTGTTGATGCACCATGGAGAAATCTGTGTTGCTTTACAAGGGCTATTGATGTGTAAGATACCAAGACGAAGCACTCGGTCTAGATCTGTTGTACCCAAATGTGCTTTCATTAGATGAATGTTAAATGTTGCTTAGATGCAGCCGGAAACCTACATACTACCGCAGGAAGACCCCAGGGTGGTGTACGCTCTACCTATTTCCACCAGTTGAATTAGTTTCTGTTCTATGTGAATGATCAATATGTGTATCACTTTGTTCTCTCAATAATCTCCGGCCATCACTGTTCATATTATTTTGCAGGAATGCTGAATGTGCTTTTAGATTTGTTTGGGAAAGTATCTGCGTTACATGGGTGATGGGTGGTCCCATGGGTCCTGCGCTCATTTGTCATGCTGAAGGTCTGGGTTTGAATCCCAATGGTTGTCTGTACCCCTGCTGTGACCTGGCTGTAACATTGCTTCATGCAGCGTCGTACGTAACTTGTAAACAATGGAACTGAAGATATTTGGAGTACAAGACACAGCTGCTTTGTAGAATTCCATAGACGTTGTGCTTACGTTGTGTCACTACTGTCAACACATGCCTTATATCATCATTATCTGGTATTGTAGAATCATAGTGATTTGTTTTAGTAAGAGGCTGTCAGTCTTGGATTCACTGGCTATGTGTTGTCGAAATAATCATGGTCCAGATCCACAAAGCATTCGTAACGTTACGACCTGTCGTAACTCTAGTTTATCGTAGGCTTACGAACACGTAGCTCTACGAACGGTTTGTGGATCGGGCCCCAGCTCTGGTTCCCGTGTTGCACACACATTCCGTGGGTTTTATTTCCTTGTTTAACACAGATCTATGTGGTATACTGCCTGCATGACTCGCACACCGTCAACAGCGGGACACCCCAGCCATCCCCTGTACATTGCTTGATCAACTCTGTGTTAAATATTGATGAGCCGGAACTTCCAGCCAAGTTAAACTGTCTACCATCTCTGTCTAGATATACAATCATTATTAACTGTATCCTCTTTCAGCTTCTTGTAGTGCCAATTATCTGTTTCTGTGTTGAGATCAATGACGCTTCATTGTAAATTCTCTCTGGATTCATTGTTCCTAGTTAAGCTCATAAAAGTCTTCTTATTGAACTCCTATTTAATTCTGCTACAGCTCATTCTTAAAACTTTTTTTTCAACCATTTTCACCTGTATGTATTTTCTGACTCATTATTATGAAATCATGACTTTCAGTAAGTATCTAGGCATCTATCATAGGAAGGTTCTATGTGCATTCTAACGACGATCATCAACCTTGATAAAAATAATCATGTCGTCTCTTGTATTTCAGTAAGCATAATTAATTACGGGCCCAAATGGCCCAGTTTCGTAAGGTGGCACAGTTTGCCTTGCAGAGTTGTGTCCCTTGGAGACGTCTAAGAAACCTATGATTCTGGGTTTGAATCCTGTTTCACCCCGATTATGTGTCTGGGTTTGTCAGCACCATGCCAGTGGTCGTGGGTTTCACCGTATCGGCAGACATCTCATGCAGCCATCACTGACTGCTTCCACCCACATCAGGGGCGGTGGGGTAGCCTTGTGGTTAAAGTGTTCACGTCGAAGTCCCGGGCTCGATTCCCACATGGGTACAATGTGTGAAGCCCATTTCTGGTGTCCCCGCGCCGTGATGTTGCTGGAATATTGCTAAAAGCGGCGTAAAACCCACTCACTCACTCTGCCCACAATGAGCTGACATGCCATGATGTAACTGGAAAATTGTTCAAATTGGCTTCAAATCTAACCCTCCCATTCATTAACTGATATACCAATCAAGTGATGACAAGTGTTTTCCATGCTGTATACAATACGTTGCTATTAGACCCACAGTCAGGCTTGAATCAGCAGGGTTTTACCCAGTTGCTTTAAGTGTGTTGTGTACTTGCTAGCCACGTCCTCGAGTAGCCTGGCCGTCACTGCATCCTCGTCAGAAGATTCAGGTAGATTTAAAGTACTCTGCATCCGTTCTCAGCTTGGTGCTTGTCTTGCTTGCCTGTCTCGGCAGGAATGGTCAGCCTTGATGCCCTGCCGTGCCTGCAGAAAACTGCCGATGTGAATCTCAAATTATTTTTGTATGTCGTTCTATTTCAATATCCGGTTTGATCCCAGGGACAAGTCTGAGTTTTGTTCCAGTATCAGGTTTGATTCCAAAGCCAAGACCCATGTAGTATACTAATGACAGATTTCAACCCAGAGCCAAGACCCAAATTCTGTTCCAATGTAAGACTTCAACCCAGAGCCAAGTCCCAGGTTCTGTTCCAATGTAAGACTTCAACCCAGAGCCAAGTCCCAAGTTCTGCTCCAATGTAAGATCCCAACCCAGAGCCTAGTCCCAAGTTCTGTTCCAATGTAAGATTTCAACCCAGAGCCAAGTCCCAGGTTCTGTTCCAATGTAGGACTTCAACCCAGAGCCAAGTCCCAAGTTCTGTTCCAATGTAAGATTTCAACCCAGAGCCAAGTCCCAAGTTCTGTTCCAATGTAAGATTTCAACCCAGAGCCTAGTCCCAAGTTCTGCTCCAATGTAAGATTTCAACCCAGAGCCAAGTCCCATGTTCTGCTCCAATGTAAGATTTCAACCCAGAGCCAAGTCCCAAGTTCTGCTCCAATGTAAGATTTCAACCCAGAGCCAAGTCCCATGTTCTGCTCCAATGTAAGATTTCAACCCAGAGCCAAGTCCCAAGTTCTGCTCCAATGTAAATATCAACCCAGAGCCCAAGTCCCAAGTTCTGCTCCAATGTAAGACATCAACCCAGGGCCTAGTCCCATGTTCTGCTCCAATGTAAGATTTCAACCCAGAGCCAAGTCCCAAGTTCTGTTCCAATGTAAGATATCAACCCAGGGCCTAGTCCCATGTTCTGCTCCAATGTAAGATTTCAACCCAGAGCCAAGTCCCAAGTTCTGTTCCAATGTAAGATTTCAACCCAGAGCCAAGTCCCAAGTTCTGCTCCAATGTAAGATATCAACCCAGGGCCTAGTCCCATGTTCTGCTCAATGTAAGATTTCAACCCAGGGCCAAGTCCCAAGTTCTGTTCCAATGTAAGATTTCAACCCAGAGCCAAGTCCCAAGTTCTGTTCCAATGTAAGATCCCAACCCAAAGCCTTGTCCCAAGTTCTGTTCCAATGTAAGATTTCAACCCAGAGCCAAGTCCCATGTTCTGCTCCAATGTAAGATTTCAACCCAGAGCCAAGTCCCAAGTTCTGCTCCAATGTAAGATATCAACCCAGGGCCAAGTCCCATGTTCTGCTCCAATGTAAGACATCAACCCTGAGCCCAGTCCCAAGTTCTGTTCCAATGTAAGATCCCAACCCAGAGCCAAGTCCCAAGTTCTGTTCCAATGTAAGATATCAACCCAGGGCCTAGTCCCATGTTCTGCTCCAATGTAAGATTTCAACCCAGAGCCAAGTCCCAAGTTCTGCTCCAATGTAAGATTTCAACCCAGAGCCAAGTCCCAAGTCCCAAGTCCCATGTTCTGCTCCAATGTAAGTTCTGTTCCAATGTAAGACATCAACCCAGGGCCTAGTCCCATGTTCTGCTCCAATGTAAGATTTCAACCCAGAGCCAAGTCCCAAGTTCTGCTCCAATGTAAGATTTCAACCCAGAGCCAAGTCCCAAGTTCTGCTCCAATGTAAGATATCAACCCAGGGCCTAGTCCCATGTTCTGCTCCAATGTAAGATTTCAACCCAGAGCCAAGTCCCAAGTCCCAAGTTCTGTTCCAATGTAAGACATCAACCCAGGGCCTAGTCCCAAGTTCTGTTCCAATGTAAGATTTCAACCCAGAGCCAAGTGCCAAGTTCTAATCCAGTGTAAGATTTCATGGTAAAAGTAAAGTTTCCAGTTCTGTTTCAACCAGCTCTTCCCTCACCCAGTCCCTGTTGTGTGTAACTCTGTGGGAATCTGTTAGCTGGTGAAATTCAAGTAGAATCTATTCTGAGTTCTATTCAAGTGTCTAAGTTTTAATCCAGACACAAGGTCTTGTCACACCCAATCCTTAAGCAGTGCAAATGTATCCTTGTTGGTACAGCAACAGCTGAGCAGATGTCTGTTCCAATATCAGGGTTTTACCAAAAGACAACTTCCTATCTCAACCAAAGCCTTGTTATGGTGAGTGGCCCCACAAGTAAGGTGCTAGGCAGTAGCAGTGCTCTGAGCTAGGGATCTTTCACATGTAATTACTGTCACCTTCAAATGACTCCCTTAATTCAACCCTTCTGTCCCATTGGACACCAGTGGACACCTGGCTAGCTTTTCTCGAAACTTCTTAAGCCCTACGAACTTCTTAAGCCCATTCTTAACACATTGGCTATGATCAAAGTTAAGAATTCTTAGGGCTACGAACGTTTCGAGAAGAAGGGCCCAGTGCATTTTGTCCGGGTATAGGAACATTGCATGAGTTCCTGGCCCATCCAGGGAGAAAATTATTTCTCATTTCCTTATCCATGGCTCCAGTGATCTTTATTTTGCCTGCACAATTGAAGTTTGGTCTCCATGATGTGACTAGGTTTATGTTAACCCATAGCGAGGGAAGATAAGGGGCCAGGAGTGGACCCTATGGGTATCCAGGGTTAGAACTGGCCTTCAGCCACCTATGCTTGTAGTTGGCATAGTCATTGCACTGTCATTGTACCGATGGTTTGCTTGTCCCAAGCTGGAACGTTGACAGGCTGACTTCATACAGCTTCACTATTTCTGTGTGTAGTCATAAAAAGACAGGGGCGGTGGGGTAGCGTAGTGGTTAAAGCATTCGTTCGTCACGCCGAAGACCCGGGTTCGATTCCCCACATGGGTACAATATGTGAAGCCCTTTTCTGGTGTCATCCGCTGTGATATAGCTGGAATATTGTTAAAAGGGGCGTAAAACTAAACTCGCTCACTCACTCATAAAAAGACAAAACAGAACAATAAATGTTTATGGGTCAGTGATTAAAAGTCCTAAGCAGCAAGAGTTGTACCACAGTTACCTGGCAAGCTGAAGCACTTTTGTACCAATGATTCCTGGCAAAGTGAGGAACTGTTGCAGAAGTGTACCACCATTGTCTGGCAAACGGAAACGATATTTAGAAGAACTATTCCATGGTTGCTTAGCAACCTGAAGCACTGGTGCAAGAGTTGTACCACCGTTGCCTGGCAACTGGAGGAACTGGTTCAAAACTGGTTCAGTCATTGGAACAACATAACTCAGCGTTGCTAGTTCCTGACCAACAGGGTCAGCTGTTGAATAGAGCCTCAGTAACAATTGTGCTGAAAACGGTCACATCGTCATCAGCTCTTAATTGTCTGAAGGGACCCGTGAAGATCCGGGCTAGAATTGATTTTCACTAAACCATCCTAGTCTTAAGAGCCAACTTACAGGATCAGGTGGTCAGGCTTGCTGAGTTGATTGACACATGTCATTGTATCCCAATCACTGGATTGTCTGGTCCAGATTCGATTATTTACAGACCGCAGCCATATAGCTGGAATATTGCTGAGTGCGATGTAAAACTACACTAAAGTCACTCACTACTTGTCTGAAGGAGGTTTTGACGATCTTGTTTGCCCTTTCCTCGAAAGAGGACATCTGTAGTTGATAGATTTCATCTGTCCTTGTGCTTCTCTGCTGTCATCATTGGTGCATAAGCAGTAGAACTGTCTGTCTAAATGTGAGATTTTTTCTGTTTTTTACGTATCTGCTACATAAATATGCTGACATCAGATTCTGACTTGAAAATCTGCAAGGAACAGAGCTTGGTTTGTGTATTGCATCAAGTGACCATATTGCTTTTGAATAATTGAACTGGAATGTATTGAGCAGGAGGTTAGATTGGTCAGAAGGTTGTTTGGTGTTGGTTCGGGATGAGACGGCAACCTACAGCCCTTGTGTCTTGTGACAGGAATAAATCATTTCGGCCTTCACAACACTGAACTGCCATGGTATGACTGAAATACTCTTTGTAACTTGTTGACTTTAAGTTAATTTCTTATGTCTTGTGACTGAAGCTTTCTGTCCTTACCATGAGGTCTGTGTACAGTTAATGTCAGCTGCTGCCCAGCTACTGGAATAGTGTTCGAGGTGGTGTAAATCTCATTACTCTGTCTCCAACATCTAGTAGGACTTTCTACTTCTGGGAATGCATTTTAATGACCTTGAGATGGACATTTATGACCTTGTTTGAATTTCTAAGATGTTTTTTAAAATGAAACTCTCCTTTGTGTGATTTGGTTGACAAGGATGAATCGTATTGCCACTATGAGCTGTGAGAGCTTTTCTCTTGGAATGTTCTGGATTTAGTTCTCACAGATTTGTCTTTGTCTCAATATGCATGCTGATATGTGGATTAACGAGTGTACATGTTGTTGATGTGGCAGATCGGCAGGACTCCAGACACCAGGCTAAATCCTTGACTATATACACAATACCAGACTAGATACACAATACCAGACACCAGGCTAGATACACAATACCAGACTAGATACACAATACCAGACACCAGGCTAGATACACAATACCAGACACCAGGCTAGATACACAATACCAGACACCAGACTAGATACACAATACCAGACACCAGGCTAGGTACACAATACCAGACTAGATACACAATACCAGACACCAGGCTAGGTACACAATACCAGACTAGATACAATACCAGACTAGATACACAATACCAGACACCAGACTAGATACACAATACCAGACACCAGGCTAGATACACAATACCAGACACTAGGCTAGATACACAATACCAGACACCAGGCTAGATACACAATACCAGACACCAGGCTAGATACACAATACCAGACACCAGGCTAGATACACAATACCAGACACCAGACTAGATACACAATACCAGACACCAGGCTAGATACACAATACCAGACCAGGCTAGATACACAATACCAGACACCAGGCTAGATACACAATACCAGACACCAGGCTAGATACACAATACCAGACACCAGGCTAGATACACAATACCAGACACCAGGCTAGATACACAATACCAGACACCAGGCTAGATACACAATACCAGACTAGATACACAATACCAGACACCAGGCTAGATACACAATACCAGACACCTGGCTAGATACACAATACCAGACACTAGGCTAGATACACAATACCAGACACCAGGCTAGATACACAATACCAGACACCAGGCTAGATACACAATACCAGAGACACAGGCTAAATACACAATACCAGACACCAGGCTAGATACACAATACCAGACACCAGGCTAGATACACAATACCAGACACCAGGCTAGATACACAATACCAGACACCAGGCTAGATACACAATACCAGACACCAGGCTAGATACACACAGACACCAGACACTAGATACACTAGATACCAGACACCAGGCTAGATACACAATACCACAATACAGACACTGAGGCTAGATACACAATACCAGACATACCAGACACCAGACACCAGGCTAGATACACAATACCAGACACCAGGCTAGATACACAATACCAGACACCAGGGTACACAATACACAGACACCAGGCTAGACACAAGGCTAGACAATACACACATACAGATAGACACCAGGCTAGATACACAATACCAGACACCAGGCTAGATACACAATACCAGACACCAGGCTAGATACACAATACCAGACACCAGGCTAGATACACAATACCAGACACCAGGCTAGATACACAATACCAGACACTAGGCTAGATACACAATACCAGACACCAGGCTAGATACACAATACCAGACACCAGGCTACATACACAATACTAGATACAGACACCAGGCTAGATACACAATACCAGACCAGGCTAGATACACAATACCAGACATTAGGCTAGATACACAATACCAGACACCAGGGTAGATACACAATACCAGACACCAGGCTAGATACACAATACCAGACACCAGGCTAGATACACAATACCAGACGCCTAGATAGATACACAATACCAGGCTACATACACATACCCAGTTGTAGCCAGCTTGCACACTTATTCAAAACACATTTTAGGTAAGTTAATTATAGCAAAGCCAGATTTGCAGACTTTACTCCCCAAAAACACCCATGAAAGAAACAATATAACAGAAGTTGATCCTTGCTATGTGTGACCATGAGGGTGAACTTGCATGATGGTAGCAGTTGACATGCAGAACATAATTTGGTAGGGGGAATGCTCTGTTTTGGGGGAAGTATTGCCTAGCCGGTTCTGAGGTTACGGGAAATGAGTCAGTAGCCCGACTATTGAGCCTGCCAGTCGATGACGTCTTGGTGCCACCTTCAGGACAGAGGCAGCAGCTGCCAGATGTAGATGTATGGATGTTGATAGATGCACAGTTTTGTCACCAAGTCCAGGAAGATGCATGGTGGTGCCATTTATCATTGCATGAACATGGTTTTATATTTAGTTGAGTGACGATTTTTTTTCCTTTTTTATTTTTACTTATTTTTGCAAGTGCATGCCCTTGCTTGGAATGTTGTCAACCATCATCATCATTATCATCATCATCATCATCATTAGCTAACATCACCTCTTTGCCTAATCACATTTTGAGGTATCATGTTGTTGTCATTTCTCAAATTCCACTTTTTCGGGGGAAAAAAGAAGCCAAAATTCAATTTTGTTTTAATTTTCTTTTTTTTAACCTCTAGAAACACAATAATGAATTTTGTGCTTCCCTACCAACTACCCATCAATCTAACCACATCATGTCTGTGTGTCTCTCCCTGTGCCAGGAATCCCACAGCAGCGACAACGTTGCACCCGCCAACTCCTTCCCCCTCCTCCTGCATCATCACCACCACCACCATGCCCTCAATCTGTCTGCTAAGTGGGTTAGGAGCACACAAACCTCTATCAGGCACTTTCTCTCTTTCTGCACTCAGTGAACAATCTGATCCGTACACATCTTGAACACCATCGTTAAACAGTGATTTACGCAATGCTGAAAGGTGTGTCTGGTATGCTTATGTAGAGACTGTATACAGAAAAAAAACATATATATCCCGTGCGAAAGGATAATCCCGATATACTGTATTTTCCTCGACAATTTCTCCACAACAAAATATTAAGTTTGTGCTATAAATATAATTATTACCTTTTACATTCAGTGCAACATGCTTCCTAATTACATTACAGAATCACCATTCTTCCTGTAAGCCTTGAAGTTAGTAATTGAGGGACCTGTAGTTTTGTAGGGCAAGGTAATACCCTGATGTTTCATCGGGATACTGAGATATTATGTACTGCAATAAAATTTAATTGTGAGCTCATTTAGTTGATGGGGGGCTGCAATGGAGTTCATGGCATTATCAAATGCTATCGTTTTAGCTATCACTCGCAACAATCTCAACAATCCTAATATCCCTAAATTGAGTAGTATGTATAAACAATATAGAACAGTCCGTCTGAAAATATTTTATACTATACTTTGTAATGATAAATCCTAAGGATTACTATGTTGATAAAGCTATTTTTAGTGTGGGGTAGCCTAGTGGTTGAAGCGTTGCTCATCACGCTGAAGACCTGAGTTCGATTCCCATCATGGGCACAATGTGTGAAGCCCATTTGTGTTGTCCTCTGCCGTGATATTGCTGGAATATTGCTGAAAATGGCGTAAAACTAAACTCACTCACTCACTCACTATTTGTATTTGTTAGTTATTTCTGTGTGTAATTCATGCAGACTGATATAAACAAAGACTCAAGGGAACCAAGTTATTTATTTTCCTCTGCTAAAAAATAATAAAACATGGACGTAAGTTTGAATATGACAAGTCCGTGCAGTTAGCCTCGTTTAAGAAAAAGTGAAATAGAATTTACCAGTGATATTTATGTCACATGAGAATTGGTGCATGGAAGTCTTTTAGTGCAGCTCAATGACAACCTTTAAATGTGGGAAATGAAAACCATTATGCACTAATGTATTACTTTCAACCACATCAGATAAACAAGGTTATGACAGTGATAATATCATGAAGCTGGGGAGTACGCAGATAGTCAAATAGTCATAAGAGAAGAAATGAACTGTAAGGGCAGACACTGGTACTGGGAAGTCAGCCTCAGGTTGAATAACGAAGTTGTTAAGTCAGTCTGTGTGTAATTGACGTTCAATGATATACACTATCTCATTATGCCAAGGATTTATATAGTCATGTTCAAAGGCTGATATTTCGCCACATTCTTAAGCAGGGGTAGAATTTTCCCTAGTTGCAATTAAAAGTTCTTATTATAGACGTAACTGTTATTGCTGGAAGGAGTTGCAATGCACCTAATAAAAAGAGAGACTGTATTAAAAATCCCATGAATTTAAATAATATGAACAGTTTAAGGGGATCAAAAATATCAGTTTAATTCTCAAAATGTCGGCCTAATATATCTCCAAATACTGAGACTGTTGTTTGTGCAGGATGTTATATAAAGAGCAAAACAAAATTAGAAATCGTATATTTCTACAGTTTTTTTTTTTTTTTTTTTTTTTTTTTTTTTTTTGTTTTTGTGAGCAACAATTTCAAAATAACCCCCCTCAGAACTATTCTTAATCTTTAACTTTCTTTTTCAGTTTATGAATTTAGTGTTAGTGTAAGCGTGCTTAATGCCATGTTCAAACTGCTTTTTGAAATAAAAACAGATGTCCTTGTGATTTGAAGTGCCAGAAAAAGAATTTAGAGAAAGGTGCTGTGCAAAGTGATGGTTGCCATGGTAACCATACACAGATGTTAAAAGTGACCCAGGTTAGTTCAAGTATACAACTGACAAATTAGAATACAATGGGTAATTTACATGATAATTTATTTTTATAAGATGATTTAAGTCAAAATATCTAAATATGTTCCTCAGACAATTCCCCCAAAATATAAAAAATTCCATTCACACTAACTGCAAGACTTTTACTTATTACTTGATTTTTCTTTTTCCATACATACACCATTTTCAAGCTTACACCCTTCCAAGTCTTCTTGCTGACACTGCACCTTCCCTACCTTTTGATACGGCGCCTAGGTCACATACCGGCCGTTGGAGCCAATGTATCCCTACTATGTCCACTTCCAACCATTTTACTCATAAGAAGATCGTGCCACCCTCCCCCTGGCCTCCTGGATGGGACCACAATGCTATGCCTGCCTGACCCACCCTCCTCCATACCATCCCTACTTCCCTGCACATGGGTGGGATTAACTTGCCACGCCCACTTCCCTGTCGTTGGTAGTGATCACTCTCCCCAACCCCTCCATCTTGAAGGGACTACACTACCTGTCTCTCCCACACCTTCACTGCCCCCCTCCTTGCCCCTAAACCTTCATGGGGTCACAGTGCCGTGTTATCCCAGATGCATCATGTCTGCCTGTATGGGACATCGGCGCCATGCCTACACCTGCTGCTTTCCCTAGGTGGGATGCAGTGCACATTCTCTCTCCCCTACCCTCCCCACCCATCCACCCACCCCTTTGGTGGGACCGCACTATTCGAGCTGCATCTCACCTGTTTTTTATTTGGCTCTTTCAGTTCCCGTGACCGGCAACGCAATCTCAATGCACGTGAGCCTGTCGTCCCTGGTGGTTGTGTCTGCTGCCCTTCTGGCACGTAGTCTGGCCGTATGCTGATAATGGCGACGTCGCGGCCGCCTCCCCAGTCCGTCATAGGCAGGGCAACTACGAATGAAAGAGTGAACGCGAGGTGCACATCAAGATTATCTTTGAACCGGAGACACTGGAACCCGGTGCACCTGGTCCCAATCTATCAATCATTCCAATTACGGCACAACTTGCAGTATGAAAAGACATCAACATACACAAATTTACAATGTGTGCAGTTTACTCAATGCTTGACAGTTCAGCTCTGACTGCTGCTTTGTAACGTATGTGTGTTAGCAGAAAATGAAGGCTTCGATCAAACAGCGGCTGCATCCGTTTAAATACTCACATGTCATCCAGTTCAATCCAATTGAAGTCGATGACATTAGACCCGCTGTTGACCATCCTTCATCTTGCTGCTAACACAGGTACATATCGATCTAGCATCTGGTATTGTAACGAATGAAGTAAGTCAATCTGTTATGATTTTGTGCGCCACCCTCAAAAGCCTAGTCAAGTTTAGTGGTACGTATGTTACGCTTGCTGCAGTCGGATCGGTGTGTGTAGCAAGTATTTTTTCAATGTTGGCCTCTGAATGTTGATGGCGAATGACTAAGGTAATGGGTACTCGTTCTGTGCCATATAAGATGTTAAGGATATTAAACGCAGATATCAAAAGCTCTTGGATGTTTCAATGTTGAGTACTTGGTGCTTGATCGAGTAACACTTGTAACCAGTTTTGATCACACCTCGGAGATGTCACCGTTCAGTGTTGAATATTTGCTGATAAATATTCTTTTCATAATTTAATTACGCAACAATGCTGTTTTGTTTGAATGTTGAATATTTACAAGTGTGAATCATGGTTAAACCATGACAGTGTGTATATTTTGGTGAGACCATTTCATTGGTGTGAACAATATTTTGGGGGGGAGGTTAAATTGTCTACGTGTTGTGTAAAGATCTGTAAAACAGAAGGGGAAATAGTGAAATTGAGAATCTTGGAACCAATCCAACGGTCTTCACATGCTCACCAAATTAGACAGCACTGTTTTGGCTTGTATTTGAAAAAAAATTAATGACTTTTTCTTTTTTATACGTTGACTCTGATTGGAAGGTCACCATTGTTTAATACTTAATTATGTTCTTTATATATTCCTTATACAGTAAAATTAAAATGATTTTATGAAACTTCAAGGTTGTGGTATTCTCAATCAGGGCCAAGACAATATTACAAAATATTTTAATCTGAAATATTTTGCTGAAGATAACTCTTCGTTTGAAGACGTATTCTGAATGACAAAGTTTGGCTTCATAGAAGCTGATGGTATTAGGGCAAGCGATTATGATGTGACTGTGTGCCACTCAACACTATTCAGATAATCTGTTTGAAATTGTTCATAGGAAACCTGCAAAGTGTACCCTGTTTTCAGTATAAAACTGCTGCATTCTTGAGTGTTTCTGACATCCTGCTTCATGGCACCGAGGGTTGTCGTTGGTGGGAGGTTTCAGTGTTAAGAAGAATTTCAATTAATGTATAATGACAAAATTATTCAAACTACTTATAAGACGGATTTGCATATTTATGGTAATTCTGACAAGATATTTGTACTTCGTAGTAGATTTTCTCCAATGTGGATATTATTAACCAGCTTCCCTGTTTCCTAGCAACATTTCAAATACATTTTAATTTGAATGTGAGAAAAGAATATTTTTCATTAACATTTAGGTTTGATTGATTTTTAATTTCAATGTGTTTATATTTATTTTATAAATGTATTGTTTTCTATGAGTAGTGTAGTGGAACTTATTGGTACGTCATTCTGCACTTACCTACTGTCACTTATTCTGTACATGAAAAGCTGTATGCAGTATTGTGAACAGCCTGAACAGCTGGCAAATTAGTTCTTTAGACATTTAGCTCGTGTCATAGCTGGGCATAACATTCCATATGCTTAGTCCATATGCCAGACAGGGGATATTTTCATGATGTATTTATAAGTAGTGTGTTACCTGTAGAAACCAGACATAATCACTCCACTGCTAGCATCTTCTAAACCTGTTCGTGGGGAGGGACCAGCCGTAAACCGTTTGTATTTTGTTGGTTCGATCTCTAGGTGACTTGGCTTACGTTGGTTGGATCAGAAAGTGTACATTTATTCAATTGGTTCGGTCTCTAGGCGACATTTGGCTTTCGTTGGTTGGATCAGGAAGTGTAAATTGGCATTTACATGGATCAGAAAAAGATCATTTGTCTTCATTTGGTTTGATCAGAAAGTAAAGATTTATATTTAGTTGGTTCGATCAGTTGGTGACGTTTGGTTTTCATTGGCTTGATCGGAAAGTCAACAATGGTATTTACTTGGTTCGACAAGAAAGGGAGCATTTTTCTTCGGTTGGTTGGATCTGAACTTGAACATTTGTCTTTAGTTGGTTCTGAGAACATAATGAACATATTTATTCAGTTTGATCAGAATGTGAACATTGTTCCTTTAATTGATTTGATAAATAAGTGTACATCTGTATACAGTCTTTGTCTTCAGTTACTTTTATCATAAAGTGGATCTTTGAACATTTGAATTCTTCAAGACTTCTTCATTTTGTCAAAGTATCCTCGCTTTGGATGTTTTTGAAAAATCTGCATTCTTTCATGTAATCATGTCACGATGAAATGCTAAATAACATTTGAAATTATACCTGGTTCCAATTTGGTTTTACGATAGTGCTGAAAGAATTTCTTTTGTGGTACATATTTGTACATGTGGGATATTATTCAGTATTAATATCAAGCGATAGAGAACACTAGTTGTAGCAATCGCATTATGCCAGTTTGACATTATACATTGGACAATTCACCTTCATTGTATCTCTTGCCTCAACATGCTCGGTTGCGGCCCACAGGGAAACAATCAAACCTCATTTCTCTTCTGACTTGTAGGATAATTTTGTTGTTTCTGAAATCCTGGTTTCTGTTTGTTTTGTGATCTATGTCCAGTTTCCTCCTGTTGGTGCATGTCTGCTGCTGTGGGGCTTGTCAGAGTCAAACTAGGGACCATGCAGTCATAGGCTCAGAAGAATATAGTGTTTGAGCTGCAGTTGAACAGTGGGGAAAGTGTTTGAGAAGTTGAACCATTGGGGAAAGTGTTTGATAAACAGTTGAACCAGTGGGGAAAGTGTTTGATCTACAGTTGAACCAGTTGGGAAAGTGTTTGATCTACAGTTGAACCAGTGGGGAAAGTGTTTGATAGACAACTTAGCCCAAAGGATGGATGCCCTGTCAAAATTAGAGTGATCTGTTAGAATCTGAGAAGTAACTCTGGAATGCACCAATCAACATCCTCAATTTCCCGTTACTGTTGTTATTGCTACATGAGTCACTGCTGAGACAAGTCATCGTGTTACCATGGTAACCAGTTTATAATATTTTGTGTCCCAGTCTGGAGTCTGCTGCTTGTTTCCCTTCTAATACTCAGGGCTCCAGAACATGTCTGTGTGGTTGCTCAAGGGAGCCTCATTGTGGATTCTACATACAGTGTGTTACGTTGTTTCTGTCTGATTCTACACACAGTGTGTTCCTGTACAGTTTGACTTGTAGCTCCAAGTGTACATTTCCTAATAGGTGATTATCTCCCCTTCCCGTCATAGCTTCTGTCTCATGTGTCCTTCACCCTTCTTCTCTCTCCACCACTATGCAAGACGTGCAATCACATATTGGGTTCCTTTTGTTCGTCCTTTGTCAGTGGGCTACAGATCGTAAAACCTGTCGAGAACCTGTTATCTTGGGAAAACAATAATCAAAAAATGGTTCTGTATTTTGTCTTGTTAAGAACACATTGTACTCAGATGACGACTTTCTGATTGTGTGGGTCAAGTTTAAGATTTGCTCCTCAAACGTGTCTGTGTGCCTGTACTCTGCACTCAACCTTAAACATGGCTCACAGCAGATACTGGTCCACGACACCTGCACACACCAAGGCCCAGGACACTATCTAAATAGTCGAGAAATATCTTCTAGGAAAGCTTCTCTTTGACAAGTGGACGTTATCTACAATGTAGATAAAGTGCTATTGTTTTCGTATCAATTGCTGCTTGCTGTTTTGTTTTAGGTTTAGTTTGACTTAAATTTGAAGTCAAGATTGAGAATTTTGCAAATACACAATGTCTGACATCATTAGGTTCATCACATCGCCATCGCCATCGGTAGCATCATCCTTAGTCAGCATCATCATCCCGGACACATCGCTCATATCCAAATCAAAACTAATCTTCATGCTTAGAATATAAAAACTATGGATCTTGGAAATACTTAAATCATTTGAGCATCCGAGGAATTGTTGTGATTCATTACCCCACCACTGTAGATGTTGTCCCAAGTTTCACATGGTATCTTCAAATTGTGTTGTCCAAACTGCAAAGTATTAGATGTGGCTTGACATTGTGGCAATATAAACTCCATCAAGCTATCGTGCGTCGAACTCAACACTACTCAAGTGTCCCTTGTCAATTTTGTGCATATATATCTATCTACATATTGTCTACGCCAAACAGTTTCACAACCTAGATGTTCGAGTCCGCACTTTCGCCTTATCAGCATGTGTTCTAGTCCACAGTTCATACTTTGACCTTCTGTAATTACTAAGATTACTAGAAATATGCCTTGACAGACGCAGAGCTTGTAAGGTCACTCATTCAGTTGACTCAGTATGTATTTTAGTGTATTGTAATGCGAGGCTGATGAACTAGCTAGTTCTCTCTGATCAATGTTTGTTGAATGTTTGTATGTTTCGATGTAGTTTTCTCTGTCATAATTCACTTGTAATTTAACATTTTCATGTTTGTTTATTTTCCATTTAGTAATGAGTTGAATAAAATTTTTATTATTACTTCGGCTTTGGAGGGTCGTTATTTACATCGGAGGAGTATATTTGTCCGATTTGAATTCTGCCAGATCTGCAGAAGGTGAAAAGAACCCACTGTAGAAACTACAAATTATCTCCCCTGGAACAACACGTATTGTCTTCAGACCAAGCCCCAGCAATTGATGGTTTGATAGGGCAAAACACATGTCGTCTGTCAGGAAGTTGCCTGAACATTATTCTTGTGCAGGTTAATGGTCTTTATTGTCAGATAAACTATATATCCTTGAAACCGGAATTAGCAGTGCAGAGTTGTGTCTTTTGACCGTGCCAGAATATTTTATTGACTTCGTAGTCTTCCAAATAATTTTATGACATGCTCAACAATTTACCAGTTCCTCATAGATGCACTGTGTAATCCTACAAGTGCTTACCCTGCAATTATCTGAGACAGAAGTTTTGAAGGTTAGTGTGACGCCCTCAAATAGAACTTTATACGCCCTCAAATAGAACTTATGGACACATCTGTTGATAGTCATGCTCCAACTGAAGGCATTCCTGTACAAGGATTCTTCCCTTGTCAATGGGTGAATCTGCTCCTCTTGTTGATGAATCTGTCATTCACTCCAGTCCTGACCCTCAGCTTGACATGCTTTACGTGACCTAGATTTCTCCAAAATGAGACCACATCAGGCCACATCATACCCTACATACAATTAGCTTTTCAAAGAGTGATGATATGTCCATACAGGAGAAGGGTCATTAAGTCGACTCTAAACCCGAGCCTGCTGCTCTCATATTGAGTTTGGGTGGTGGGGTAGCCTAATGGTTAAAGCGTTCACTCCTCATGCTTAAGACCCGGGTTTGATTCCCCACATGGGTACAATGTGTGAAGCCCATTTCTGGTTTCCCCCCACCGTGATATTGATGGAATATTGCTAGAAGCGACATAAAACCATACTCACTCACTCACTCACCTATTGAGTTTGGCCTTCCTCCAAGAAGATGAAGCTGATGAGCCCAGTGAAAACTTCAGTCTTTTAACTCATACTCTGGATGTGTTTTGATTGATGTTCATGCAGTCATGTGAACTCATATTTAGCTGTGAAATGTCTCTACTATCCTTGGACAGGCCTTATTTGATCCTCCAACTAGTGTCTCCCCCACTTGGTGTGTGGGACGTACAGTGGATTCAAGATCTTGTTAATTATGTGTGCTACTGAAATTATAGATAGAATCATGTGGTAACTCTCTCTCCCTTAACATATAGCAGATAGTAATTTATAGGAGCTAAGTGTGTCAGAAGATACTGACTTGGAATCTGCCTCTAGTCCGGATGTGCTTTAACCGTTATGCCACAAACACTTTCTTCCACACATTATGTGCTTTCACCTGCTTGATGTGCTCTCATATGTCACTCAATTGTTGTGCACACTTTTTCACTTCACCTCTCATTTGTGCTCAGTTCTGCGATAGTTCTCATTTCACTTGTGCTATATAGTTCACACACTCACTTGTGCGGAAACTTTCATATCACAAGCGTGTGCTATAACTTTTGTGTCACACTGCCACTTGTGTAATAACTCTCATATCACACACCTGTGCTATAGCTCTCATATCACACACTCACCTATGCTATAGCTCTCATATCACACACTCACCTATGCTATAGCTTTCATATCACACACCTGTGCTATAGCTTTCATATCACACACTCACCTATGCTATAGCTCTCATATCACCTGTGCTATAGCTCTCATATCATCACACTCACCTGTGCTATAGCTCTCTATATACACACTCATATAGCTCACCTCTATATATCACTCACCATGCTATAGCACTCATGCTGTGCTATAGCTCTCATATCACACTCACCTGTGCTATAGCTCTCATATCACACACTCACCTGTGCTATAGCTCTCATATCACACACTCACCTATGTTATAGCTCTCATATCACACACTCACCTGTGCTATAGCTCTCATATCACACACTCACCTGTGCTATAGCTCTGCTATAGCTCCCATATCACACCTGTGCCACTCACCTGTGCTATAGCTCTCATATCACACTCACCTGTGCTATAGCTCTCATATCACACTCACCTGTGCTATAGCTCTCATATCACACACTCACCTGTGCTATAGCTCTCATATCACACTCACCTGTGCTATAGCTCTCATATCACACTCACCTGTGCTATAGCTCTCATATCACACTCACCTGTGCTATAGCTCTCATATAACACACCACCTGTGCTATAGCTCTCATATCACACTCACCTGTGCTATAGCTCCTCACCTGTGCTATCACACTCACCTGTGCTATAGCTCTCATATCACACTCACCTGTGCTATAGCTCTCATATCACACTCACCTGTGCTATAGCTCTCATATCACACTCACCTGTGCTATAGCTCTCATATCACACTCACCTGTGCTATACTCCACCTGTGCTATAGCCTCATATCACACTCACCTGTGCTATAGCTCTCATATCACACTCACCTGTGCTATAGCTCTCATATCACACTCACCTGTGCTATAGCTCTCATATCACCTGTGCTCTCACCTGTGCTATAGCTCTCATATCACACTCACCTGTGCTATGCTCTCATATCACACTCACCTGTGCTATAGCTCTCATATCACACTCACCTGTGCTATAGCTCTCTGTGCTATAGCTCTCATATATCACACTCACCTCACCTGTGCTATGCTATAGCTCTCATATCACACTCACCTGTGCTATAGCTATCTCATATCACACTCACCTGTGCTATAGCTCTCATATCACACTCACCTGTGCTATAGCTCTCATATCACATCACTCTCACCTGTGCTATAGCTCTCTGTGCTATCTCACTCACCTGTGCTATAGCTCTCATATCACACTCACCTGTGCTATAGCTCTCACATCACACACTCACCTGTGCTATAGCTCTCATATCACACACTCACCTGTGCTATAGCTCTCATATCACACTCACCTGTGCTATAGCTCTCACCTGTGCTATATCACACTCACCTGTGCTATAGCTCTCATATCACACTCACCTGTGCTATAGCTCTCATATCACACTCACCTGTGCTATAGCTCTCATATCACACTCACCTGTGCTATAGCTCTCATATCATCACACTCACCTGTGCTATAGCTCTCATATCATCACACTCACCTGTGCTATAGCTCTCATATCACACACTCACCTGTGCTATAGCTCTCATATCACACTCACCTGTGCTATAGCTCTCATATCACACTCACCTGTGCTATAGCTCTCATATCACACACTCACCTGTGCTATAGCTCTCATATCACACTCACCTGTGCTATAGCTCTCATATCACACTCACCTGTGCTATAGCTCTCATATCACACTCACCTGTGCTATAGCTCTCATATCACACTCACCTGTGCTATAGCTCTCATATCACACTCACCTGTGCTATAGCTGTGCTATAGCTCTCAGCTCTGCATCACACTCACCTGTGCTATAGCTCTCATATCACACACTCACCTGTGCTATAGCTCTCATATCACACTCACCTGTGCTATAGCTCTCATATCACACTCACCTGTGCTATAGCTCTCTCACACTCATATATACACACTCACCTGTGCTATAGCTCTCATATCACACATTCAGCCACCTGCACTAGTTAGCTTACATCTAAAACTGCATTGTTCACAACATGTCTGTTGGTATCTTGCCAGTATGTGCACTCTGGGATAATGCTTATTGTCTTACTTGTGTCACTAACTTGCATGTATGTACCTTCTGTTCTTTGTTTTAGTGAAGACATCAGTAGCATCAGTATGTCTTGTCACATAGACACTGTGTTCTGCTCCTGTGACTTCTGATAGTAAAACCCGTGAAGATCCGGGCTAGAATTGGTCTTCAGCAACCCATACTTGTCGTAAGAGGCGACTAATGGGGTCAGATGGTCAGATTTGTGACTTGGTTGACACTTGGAATAATAATTCATACAAAATTCATTATTCATTATTACCACTACAAGCAATATATTAGGATTCAGATATTAGGAAAATATAAATATAGAATATTGGTTTCATCATGATCAGTAATAGCCTAGATAAAGACTCCAGTCGAAAGTAATAAAACTCATCTTACAGACATCCTATTGAATAAGGTATAAGTTATGACTGCACAGTTTCACAGATGTCTCCAGATAAGTCCCAGCCTAAGGTATTAAGAAATCAACTGTTAGTCACACCTTTCAGTAAGACAAAAGCTCGGTCTACACTGTTGAATAATTGCTGAACCCTAATATATTGCTTGTAGTGGTAATATTGAATTTTGTATGAATTATTATTCCATGATAGTATCCCAATTTTGTAGATCGATGCTCATGTTGTTGATCACTGGATTGTCTGGTCCATATTTTATTAGTTACAGATCGCTGCTATATAGCTGGAATATTGCTGAGTGCTGTGTCAAACGAGAAACAAAACAGGGAAAAAATCTTACAGTAAAATAGTAAAACTAAATATTTGGGAGAAATCAAGACATAGTATAATCATATTGTATTATTGTGAAATATAGAGCGAAAAATCCTATATCTCTATTCAAAATCTATGTCTATGTACCCATCTAAGGTAAGTCTGATATTCGTTCATATCATAGTGCTCTATTAGACTTTTACTGTTTGTCAGACAGTATTTGTAATGTTAATGACATACAGATACAAATCATTCTTTGTACTCCGCTCATGTTGTTCTTAGCTTGTTGCAGGGCCGCAAGCCTGCCATTACTGACTAACATAAGACTCTTAACATGCCCCAATTTCCTGATTTTCTTCAGAAACAGAAGGAATGGCCACTGCTGCCATCATTGGCATCCTGATCGCCATCATCATCCTCTTGTTCCTCGTCATCGATGTCACCTTCTACTTCACCAAGCAGTGTGGCCTGCTATGGACAATCAAGGGGAAGGTTACTGGAGGAGAGGCTGGAGGTGAACGGGCCGATGCGGAGGCTGCGTAAGTGTCAACCCAGGGCAGTTATCAGAAAACTGGGTTCAGTCTTCAGATGCTGTTCGCTGGCATTGGTACAAATACTATTGGCTGGCATATGTACCAGGAACTTACATCATGTCTGACAGCAGGAACCAGATTGGTCATTAACTTCTTGTAACCATGTAATGCAGATCCAATAGCAGACAGACCAAGTATATGACAGACCAAATATAAGACAGACCCAGTATATGACAGACCAAATATATGACAGCCCCAGTATATGACAGACCCAGACCCAGTATATGACAGACCCAGACCCATTATATGACAGATCCGGTATATGACAGACCCAGACCCAGTATATGACAGACCCGGTATATGACAGACCCAGACCCAGTATATGACAGACCCGGTATATGACAGACCCAGACCCAGTATATGACAGACCCGGTATATGACAGACCCAGACCCAGTATATGACAGACCCAGTATATGACAGACCCAGACCCAGACCCAGTATATGACAGACCCAGTATATGACAGACCAGTATATGACAGACCCAGTATATGACAGACCCAGTATATGACAGACCCAGTATATGACAGACCCAGACCCAGTATATGACAGACTGGCAGACCCAGTATATGACAGACCCAGACAGACCAGTATATGATAGACCCAGTATATGACAGACCCAGACCATGTATATGACAGACCCAGTATATGACAGACCCAGACCCAGTATATGAAAGACCCAGTATATGACAGACCCGGTATATGACAGACCCAGTATATGACAGACCAATTATATGACAGACCCGGTATATGACAGACCAGTTATATGACTGATCCAGTATGACAGACCCAGTATAACATGCACTCAGTACAATGCAAATCAGGTCCAACACACACACAGTACAACACACACACAGTACAACACACACACACAGTACAACACAGACACAATACAACACAGATCAATGTGTGACAGCAGATGCTGTAGAACAGATAGGTCAAGGGCTCAACTCTTTCCACCAGACTAACGTTTTCCTCTCCATTACAGCGATCATGAGAAAGAGGCTTTCATCAAGGATGGGAAACAGGACAGCGAGGAGCCATCAGCTAAAGAAAAGTAAGTCTTCCACAGGGCTCCCTTACAACAGATACAAATATATGGCTGCAGATACACATGGTTGCACCTGAGGAGATTCTTGGGTAGAATTGGTTCCCAGCAATTCACTCTTGTTGTGAGAGGCAACCAAATGGAATTAGGTAACAGACTCACGGAATTGGTTGATAGTGTGTTGTCCCCACCAGTGATGTGGACAGATGCACCTGATTCACTGGATTGTCCCAACTCATTTACACTCTGAAATCATACAGCTTGAAGATTGCTGTATACATCATTAACATACTGACACACACAGCCATAACGGTAGGAGAGAGTTTGGTTTTATGCTGCTTTTAGCAATATTCCAGCAATATCACGGCAGGGGACACCAGAAATGGGCTTCACACATTGTACCCATGTGGGGAATCAAACCAGGTTTTCAGTATGACAGGAGAATGCTTTAACCACTAGACTACCCTGTCATCCCCCAATACTGTAGGAAAGCACAGCTGGGTAAAGCCTTCTGTCTGGGTTCTAGAGAGGACAGGACCGCCTCCGTGGTGTAGTGGTTAGAGAGTCCGCCCGGAGAGCGGAAGGTCGCGGCTTCGATCCCCGACCGCGTCATACCAAAAGACGTTAAAATATGGTACTTCTTGGTCCCTGCCTGCCGCTCGGCATTAATGGGTACAACAAGGACTGGTCGGCTCGGAGTCAGTATACTGTGTCTGAGTGGGGTATTCATGCTTCACTGCGGCATGGTATCTCAGTGGGCTAGCACTATAAAACCAGCTTAAGTCTGGGCTAGTACAAGCAACCGCACATACACATACACACACATGCACGTCGTCATATGAGCGAAATATTCTCAAGCATGACGTTAAACCCAGTTTCACCTCACCTCACCTAGAGAGGACAACCGATATGTTCAAGTATAATCAGTTGTCCAAAGATAAAGTCTAAAGTCAATCAGTGATTGTCAGGATATTGATGTTTCAGTTTGGGTTTGGCGAAGGAAGTTGAGGATGTGGATGATGTTGAGGATGTGGATGATGTTGAGGATATGGATGATATGTGGATGATGTTGAGGATGTGGATGATGTTGAGGATATGGATGATGTAGATGTGTGGATATTGTACATAGGCGGCATTCAGCAATATTCCAGCTATACGGCGTCAGTTTGTCAATAACCCAACAATCCAGTGTTTTTATAGTGTAAGGCATTGGATGTAACTGATTGTAAAGGTGTTAATGTGAGGTGTCTGTTTCAGTGTGGATGTAACTGATTGTAAAGGTGTTAATGTGAGGTGTTTGTTTCAGTGTGGATGTAACTGATTGTAAAGGTGTTAATGTGAGGTGTTTGTTTCAGTGTGGATGTAACTGATTGTAAAGGTGTTAATGTGAGGTGTCTGTTTCAGTGTGGATGTAACTGATTGTAAAGGTGTTAATGTGAGGTGTTTGTTTCAGTGTGGATGTAACTGATTGTAAAGGTGTTAATGTGAGGTGTCTGTTTCAGTGTGGATGTAACTGATTGTAAAGGTGTTAATGTCAGGTGTTTGTTTCAGTGTGGATGTAACTGATTGTAAAGGTGTTAATGTGAGGAGGTGTTTGTTTCAGTGTGGATGTAACTGATTGTAAAGGTGTTAATGTGAGGTGTTTGTTTCAGTGTGGATGTAACTGATTGTAAAGGTGTTAATGTGAGGTGTCTGTTTCAGTGTGGATGTAACTGATTGTAAAGGTGTTAATGTCAGGTGTCTGTTTCAGTGTGGATGTAACTGATTGTAAAGGTGTTAATGTGAGGTGTCTGTTTCAGTGTGGATGTAACTGATTGTAAAGGTGTTAATGTGAGGTGTTTGTTTCAGTGTGGATGTAACTGATTGTAAAGGTGTTAATGTGAGGTGTTTGTTTCAGTGTGGATGTAACTGATTGTAAAGGTGTTAATGTGAGGTGTCTGTTTCAGTGTGTGGATGTAACTGATTGTAAAGGTGTTAATGTGAGGTGTCTGTTTCAGTGTGGATGTAACTGATTGTAAAGGTGTTAATGTGAGGTGTCTGTTTCAGTGTGGATGTAACTGATTGTAAAGGTGTTAATGTGAGGTGTCTGTTTCAGTGTGGATGTAACTGATTGTAAAGGTGTTAATGTGAGGTGTCTGTTTCAGTGTGGATGTAACTGATTGTAAAGGTGTTAATGTGAGGTGTTTGTTTCAGTGTGGATGTAACTGATTGTAAAAGGTTAAAAGGTGTTAATGTGAGGTGTCTGTTTCAGTGTGGATGTAACTGATTGTAAAGGTGTTAATGTGAGGTGTCTGTTTCAGTGTGGATGTAACTGATTGTAAAGGTGTTAATGTGAGGTGTTTGTTTCAGTGTGGATGTAACTGATTGTAAAGGTGTTAATGTGAGGTGTCTGTTTCTGTTGTCAGTGTGGATGTAACTGATTGTAAAGGTGTTAATGTGAGGTGTCTGTTTCAGTGTGGATGTAACTGATTGTAAAGGTGTTAATGTGAGGTGTCTGTTTCAGTGTGGATGTAACTGATTGTAAAGGTGTTAATGTGAGGTGTCTGTTTCAGTGTGGATGTAACTGATTGTAAAGGTGTTAATGTGAGGTGTTTGTTTCAGTGTGGATGTAACTGATTGTAAAGGTGTTAATGTGAGGTGTTTGTTTCAGTGTGGATGTAACTGATTGTAAAGGTGTTAATGTGAGGTGTTTGTTTCAGTGTGGATGTAACTGATTGTAAAGGTGGTAATGTGAGGTGTTTGTTTCAGTGTGGATGTAACTGATTGTAAAGGTGGTAATGTGAGGTGTTTGTTTCAGTGTGGATGTAACTGATTGTAAAGGTGTTAATGTGAGGTGTTTGTTTCAGTGTGGATGTAACTGATTGTAAAGGTGTTAATGTGAGGTGTTTGTTTCAGTGTGGATGTAACTGATTGTAAAGGTGTTAATGTGAGGTGTTTGTTTCAGTGTGGATGTAACTGATTGTAAAGGTGTTAATGTGAGGTGTTTGTTTCAGTGTGGATGTAACTGATTGTAAAGGTGTTAATGTGAGGTGTTTGTTTCAGTGTGGATGTAACTGATTGTAAAGGTGTTAATGTGAGGTGTCTGTTTCAGTGTGGATGTAACTGATTGTAAAGGTGTTAATGTGAGGTGTTTGTTTCCAGTGTGGATGTAACTGATTGTAAAGGTGTTAATGTGAGGTGTTTGTTTCAGTGTGGATGTAACTGATTGTAAAGGTGTTAATGTGAGGTGTTTGTTTCAGTGTGGATGTAACTGATTGTAAAGGTGTTAATGTGAGGTGTCTGTTTCAGTGTGGATGTAACTGATTGTAAAGGTGTTAATGTGAGGTGTCTGTTTCAGTGTGGATGTAACTGATTGTAAAGGTGTTAATGTGAGGTGTTTGTTTCAGTGTGGATGTAACTGATTGTAAAGGTGTTAATGTGAGGTGTTTGTTTCAGTGTGGATGTAACTGATTGTAAAGGTGTTAATGTGAGGTGTTTGTTTCAGTGTGGATGTAACTGATTGTAAAGGTGTTAATGTGAGGTGTTTGTTTTCAGTGTGGATGTAACTGATTGTAAAAGGTGTTAATGTGAGGTGTTTGTTTCAGTGTGGATGTAACTGATTGTAAAAGGTGTTAATGTGAGGTGTTTGTTTCAGTGTGGATGTAACTGATTGTAAAGGTGTTAATGTGAGGTGTTTGTTTCAGTGTGGATGTAACTGATTGTAAAGGTGTTAATGTGAGGTGTTTGTTTCAGTGTGGATGTAACTGATTGTAAAGGTGTTAATGTGAGGTGTTTGTTTCAGTGTGGATGTAACTGATTGTAAAGGTGTTAATGTGAGGTGTTTGTTTCAGTGTGGATGTAACTGATTGTAAAGGTGTTAATGTGAGGTGTTTGTTTCAGTGTGGATGTAACTGATTGTAAAGGTGTTAATGTGAGGTGTTTGTTTCAGTGTGGATGTAACTGATTGTAAAGGTGTTAATGTGAGGTGTCTGTTTCAGTGTGGATGTAACTGATTGTAAAGGTGTTAATGTGAGGTGTTTGTTTCAGTGTGGATGTAACTGATTGTAAAGGTGTTAATGTGAGGTGTTTGTTTCAGTGTGGATGTAACTGATTGTAAAGGTGTTAATGTGAGGTGTTTGTTTCAGTGTGGATGTAACTGATTGTAAAGGTGTTAATGTGAGGTGTTTGTTTCAGTGTGGATGTAACTGATTGTAAAGGTGTTAATGTGAGGTGTTTGTTTCAGTGTGGATGTGGTGAACGAGACAAACAAGTCTGGAGAGGAAGACAAGATGAAGGAGCTGGAGCCTGAAGATAAAGAAGAGAAGCCAGTCACAGAGTCTGCGGTAAGTCATGTGGGGGTCACAGAGTCTGCGGTGAGTCATGTGGGGGTCACAGAGTCTGTGGGGAGTCTTAGTAATAAGCCGCTTATATGGTGTTCATGTCCAGCTCTGGGCGCTAGGGGTTACACAGTCAGTAGTAAGTCATGGGGGGGTCACATGGTAAATGAAGAATTGTGGGGGGGATACTCTGTCAATAGTAAGGGACCATTCATAATTTATAGCTTTTGGGGTGATGATGATTTTAAAGGGGGTCACCCGTTATTTTCTTCAGGGGAGGTAGAGGGATTATCAATTTTGTACACATGTACTGGGGGTGGGGGGGGGTTGTCATCAATTTTGTACACATGTACTAGGGGGTTATCAATTTGTACATAATAAAATTTAAAAATTTTGCTTCCAAATTATGGAAGGGAGGGTCATTGATTTTGGGGTCACTTACTTCGTACAGAAATTTTAGCAGGGGTCATTCATATTGTACATTCTTCTCGATAAAAAATCACCCATAAATTATGAACAGTCCCTAAGTGGTAGGTATTAGGATCAACAGTCCATTGGAATCAAGTAGCAGTCACATTCTAGTCTCACATGAGAAAGTTTTGTAGCAGAAAAATAAGCAACACATGTTTACCTGTGCAGGAGGAGGTAAAAGAAGAGGCCCCGCCCGCCAGTTCCCCCCAGACAGAGAGCCCCCCAGCAACTACTGCGGAGGCGGCGCCGGCAGAGTCAGCAGTTCGAGCCACAGGGAGAAGACAAGGACCCGAAAGTGTAGTTGGAGCTAAGGGAGATAACCGCTTTGCTGTCAGGTTGGGCTTCAAGTTCGTGAATGAAACTGTTCATGTTTTTTTAATGTTTTCGGAAATAACCAAGTTGTTGACTTGCCTTTCCAAGGCATCTTTTGTGTATACCGTATCACTGCTTTCAGAATAGGGGACCAAGTCCTGTCAATAGAGAGCTAAAACAAGACATCTACATTTCTAGTGGTTTGGTCGAAGTGTTAGCGACATGTTCTCTATCTCCGCAACCAGATTTCCGTTTTACGTTTTGTTAAGTCTCTTCTGTGTTATTTTGCTTACAGTACATCAAAAGGGTTTGGTGTTTTTCTCTCAGTTATCGCCGTTTTACATGTTTTTTGCTCATTTGCATAATGCTGAATACTCATGACATGTCTCATATTTGATGTTTTCAAGCTCATGGGTTTTCAAGTTTTTGGAAAACAAGTAGTTGTGACGGTTTTGGAAATCATTCCTTTTTTACATTATCCATACAAGTGGACGAGTTGTCATAGCAACATTTTACTGAAATATGGTTCACATCTTACGGACATGATTCCTTGTGGACGTGTCTTGCTAGCAGACTTGCCTGTACATATTTCAATGGGGGGGTGTTTTGCATTTAGTGGACTTACCGTAATTCAGTGCCATTTACACTTTTTGTTTTGTATGATATTGGAATCATGATTCTCATATGCTTCTATTTTTGTTTACACTTCAGATCTGAGTGTGTTCACACATTTTGTGAAATAACAGAGAGTAAATAATCTTCATATACCACTGACTTCTTTAGGAATAGTCTTTTTTTGTAAATATTACATTTAAGTAGACGTAAATAGTAAAGTCACTGCCTTTTGAATATAGCCCAACCTCATTATTTACATATATACATATGTATTTGTAATTTTTTGTCATTAATGACTAATATAGCGGCGGGTAAAATGTTTTCATTAGATTTTTATATGATTGGATCAAGTAATTGATGACATTTTTCTGTAACTCTGAGAAGGTCTTTGTTCAGAGGCTTTTATTGACTGTGTTCAATATTCAAATTGAATTCAATGGCTTTCAAGAAAATGGTACTCTTGCACTTGAAAGTAGTTGAACATCGAAGTGATGAGATTTTTCAGGAACACTGACTAAAGTTAACATCCAAACGATGACATTTTTCAGGAACACTGACTACAGTTAACATCCAAGTGATGACATTTTTCAGGAACACTGATGTATCAGAGTATTTGAAGTTGAAGCAAATGTGTTCAGAAAAGGAATGAAATGCTGGATGGTGTTTTACATGAATTGTCGGAAGGAGGACTAGTCACACAACAGGAGGAAAATGGGGATTATTCAGTTAACAAACGAGCTAATTACAAACTAATTCAGAATAATATTGTTTGAAAAATGACTTTAGAACTTGTGGTACATGTTTAACAAATACTAGTTCTCAATGATTGCTGTGTGAAGTTTCGAATTTTTATAACATTTTTAGAAGCAACTAGTTGTATCTTGGTGGTATCCTGTTCAGAGAGACGAGTGTGATGACCTTGACCTCACCCGATATTATTGACACCAGTGTTGACTCAACAAGACAACAGTCATCAATCCAGGATTTATTTCCTCCATTTTTTGTCATACAAACTATGTTTATTTTTTGTGTGTACAATTTTATATTTTGTGTTCCGACAGGGCTGCAAAACTTGATTACTTGTTTTTAGATTTTCTTCCTCATTTATACACATACTTTGAAAATCATATTTAAGTGATGCATTTGGATTTTGGATTTGTTTCAGGGCATTACTTTGGTAATTCTTGCTGATTTGTCGTTAGAAATATTTGGGGGTTTAAAATCCCATTGTGTGATCTGAATAGTGTTTAAGAACAAATAATCAATTTTCTAAATGACTTTGTGTAATCATGAATAATAATTTTAAGCACCAATAGTTTTTATGTTTTATTCACCAGTTTTACATGTTTTATTTTATTTACAGCATCTATGTTAGGCTTTTTACAAGTTGACATTTTTACTTTTAGTCAGTGTGTAGTTAAGGCGTAATCTGACACTGGGACAACGTTAGCTTTGTGTTTAGATGTAGAAATGTTTCATGCTTTTGGCATGGTTTTGAAGCTTTAATTGTTAGTGATTTGTTGTAGATTTCAGAAGTTAATGATTATGATTGGTTGTCAATCAGTGATGTTATACACCATAGGACTAGCGCTAGACAGCCAAGTTGTCTGATTCATAGCTGGAGTTTAATTGTGTTGTAAAATGCTGTAAAAAGGGTATATTTTTAAATGTCCATTTTGGAAGCTTTGATCTTTTCAAGTTCTGATGAGAGCATTTTACTGGGTAGCAGGGATCGAATGACACTATGTATGAAGCCCAAGAATGATAGTACAGCGGTGTTCAGAGCATGACCATTACTACAGCATTATTCATGAATACCCTGTAAGAGATCCTACAGGTTCATGAATACACAGAAATGTCCTATGAAATAAAGCTGGTAAGTCGTTCATGAATATCCAGGACAAGACCATTTTTACAACATTGTTAATAAATATTGTATATCTCTTGATATAATATAGAGATAGCACGATATTGGTTCATGAACTCACAGAAAAAGACCACTGGCATATCTTTGTTCATGAATAACTAGAATAGGACCACTAGTACACCACTGTTCATGAATAATTTACATCAGACAACTGGTAACCATTGTTAATGAATTCCTTCGATAAGACCAAATGGTAACAAATATTCATGAATAATTTACATCAGACAACTGGTAACTATTGTTAATGAATTCCTTCCATAAAACCAAAGGGTAACAAATATTCATGAATAATTTAGGTCAAACAACTGGTAACCATTGTTCATGAATATCCCTGACAAGTCAACTGGTATCATATTGTTTAAGAATTTTCGGGACAGAACCCTTGTAAAATATTGTTAATGAACCCAAGGATAGGACCAGTGGTATAACACTCCTCCAGGGAAAGGAAGGTCCATGTTTGCCTCTCAGCAGAGCTAGTGTAGTGACATGTATTACTATAGCATTCCATTAGACGTTTTTCCATTCAGCTCTTGTGTGGTTTACAAGGAGTGTTTGTAGCATATTGTGTTTTATCGATATTAGCTTTTACTGTGTACGGTTCAGTGTTGATGACAATGGAAGTGTTTTTGTATGAAGGTTTTCTTGTACATTTAATATAACCTTATCCTGCATTACTTTGAATGTATATTGTCAGACTTTCGTAGCAACGGGACAGGGGAACAATAACACGAACTCTAATTTTCAATTTTTGCCTTGGTAGGGGATGTGTTGATTATATACTGAGAGAAACAAATGAAGGAACACAGGTAAATTCAAGCTTTCCTTTAATATTTTTCAGTTTTCATAACCAGCTTTGAATAGCATTGTGGCAGGGAATCTGAGAATAAATATAGGAATACTGCCATGAAGTGGTGTTCCCTTTTTGTTTCCCTCAGTATATTTTTGGTGTAATAAATTGTTCTGTGTGCACCTTCTATTACTTCAGATCTACTGAGTGTAGTCACGTTTCAGATGACATATTTTCAAGTAATGCCACATGTAGTTTCTGATCCAGTCTATCTCCAGGAGCTTTGCATGACATGTTTGGTGACGACTGTGCATTTGGGTTCATTTGATGTTGTCTTCCATTTGTTCCGAACAGCACAGAATTAGCAGGTGTCATGGAAGGCTGGGGTGTTAGTTTCTACTTTTATCAAATACTCTGCAGACGCTGTTCTGTTTTATCATGACATTTCATACTGACACAAGGTAGTCTGATTTTGACCAAAGGAACCCAAGATGGTCTGTCTTTGACCATGGAACCCAAGATTATATGGTCTTTGACCATGGAACCCAAGATGGTCTGGTCTTTGACCATCGAACCCAAAATGGTCTGGTCTTTGACCATGAACCCAAGATAGTCTGGTCTTTGACCATGAACCCAAGATGGTTTGTCTTTGACCATGAACCCGAGATGGTTGGTCTTTGACCAGAGGAACCTAAGTTGGTCTGTCTTGTACCATGGGAACCCAACTCGGTCTGGTCTGTCTTTGACAGTGGGAACCCAACTCGGTCTGGTCTGTCTTTGACCATGGAACCTGAGACGGTCTTTCTTTGTCCAGAATAACTCAAGATGACCTTCTTTGACCTAGAAACTAGCATGTCAATTGTTATGTTGAAACCTCCATATTGACTTTGAGCATGACCAGTCATTTCTTACCTGCCCCACATGAGCAAAATGCTTCAAGTCTACTTGTTCCCCAGCTTTTGCAGCAGTTGATACATGGCATAGACTCTGAATCCACTGAATGTCATATCACTGTCTCCGTCCAACACTAGTCTGGTTCTGGCTTTGTAGGCTGTGCACTGGGTAGAACCACATCTAAAACCCTACGTCCTTCTCAATAAGTCCACAATCATCTGTAACTTACAATGTGAAATCAGATCTTTCAGGCTCTTGTAGTCAAAGGCAGAGTTGTCTATTCCTGGCAGTGTGAAGCAAGGAGTTGGTAAGGTCATGACATCCTTTATATCAGTGACATTCAGGCCACTGTAGACGTTGAAAGGTCGCCCAAATTCAGTCAGGGCAGTGTTAACAAGGATGGGGTAATGATACGACATGCTTTTTGTCAGGAATCCGTCAGATGTCACATATAGGAGAATGTGCCTGCAGCAAAATATTATTATCAATAATGTATTAAAGCATGAACAGTAATTTCCAGTAGGATTTCAAACAAACATTGTATGACAGTAAGAGGATTTATAGGTCTGAAGATGGATCTGATGGTTGTGATTCATATTTCGAAGAGTTATTTTTCTAAACATGAAATGTAATGGTTCACTGTTTTAAGCTTTAAATTTTCTTGACAGATCATTGGCAGTGACAAAATAAAAACAATATTTTCACATTGTATGTCAATATAACAATGATGTTTGACAAATGTTGGGCAAAGGTTAGATACTCTTACTGCTTGACTGTTGTGTTCACATTCTAGAAGTTATGATCAAATAGGAAAGAAACCTGCAATTTTTAAGAATATGTTATAGATATGTTTTTCAAGGATGCCTATTAACAGCAGATCTCTGTAGATGAGAATATTACAGCTTAAAAATAAACGTGCAGGTTGTAGCATCTGAATATTTCAGTCGAAGGTAGTTTCCAGTTTCAGTGTGAAGGACAAAACACATGCAGCACAACGCAAAAAAACATTGTCAATTTCATGTAATCATGAATAATTGTAAAGCTAGTTCAATTAGTGCTTCTATAGTGTTTTGATTAGTGCTTTCACTTGTGCTTTACTGGGTGCTTCCTTTATTTCTTGTCGAACTTCAGCACCTGTTAGACTATAGATCTTTTTAACATTGAAACAATCAAGCATTTACTTGCCTGGCTAAGCCAGTTTGTGTTATTGTTAAATGTGTCATGGGGCTTGGAACATGTCAAGCATTTATGGTGTTTCTTTTGTAGTCCACACCATGAGGTTTTATAGATCTACATTAAAGTAACAACATTTCAATGAAAAGATCAAGGACAGTAGAGTCACCTTGTCTCAGCCAGAGTACTATTTAGTAACACACAGTCATGAGATGTTTGCTGGATGTTCGTTAATTAACATTTTTCTTACTGATTTGTTTTTTGATGACGAAAAAAGAATTTTAAAAATCTTTAAATTTTAAACATGACGGCTGTAAATTTTGAAGTTGTTATGTTTATTTTTGTTGACAATATTATTTTCCAGTCAGTTAACCAGTGCAGTTTTTTGTACACTTTTGCCTTTCCTGGTTTCTTTCCAGCTTGTGGTTTTCGCATAGCACCATACTATGTAATAGTAAAGTGATATATTCAGGTACTTCATAACTTCACGGGCACCTCGAAGGTTGTCGATCTTCAATTCTACAGCTTTATTTTGTTCCATGAACTGAAACAGTTTGTTGATGAACAAGCTTTAATGTTCACTCTTTTTTTCTGGCAATTTGTATAATCACGGGTACACTTTGAATTCCCTCATAATGACTTTACTTTCAGTTCATGTTGAAAAAAAGTTGTATAAAATCATGTTGTGTTAAAGTTTGAATCAAATCCAAGCAATCAAAGACCGCAATTAACCATTTGGTAGAATGTTACAGTGTTTGTTGTTAGAATGTTATTGGTGTCAGCAGATCCTGTCCAACCATGATCATCAGTACAATAGCTGTCACAAGGATAAACATCATTTACTGGTCTCCAAAAGTAGATTTTAATCACAAATGTTTGGAATTGAAAAATATATATTATATCATGAATACTTTGTTACGCAAAGTTGATTATTCATTGAAGCTTGCATCACATGTGTTACAACACAGCATAACCCCCCAATAATTCCATACATTAGCAACAAAAAATAAATGACAATGATGTTAAAAGACCAGTTCTGTGAAGTATATTTTAAAAAATTTGGCTCTGACTGTTAGTTTGGAATATGACCAAGTATTTTCAGGTGGTTGTTTAAGCAGGATGTGTTCTTTTATAGTGCTGACTCTGGTGTCCCCCGCCGTGATGTTGCTGGAATATTGCTAAAAGCGGCATAAAACCAAACTCAGTCAGTCAGTCAGTTATAGTGCTGACCTAATTATTGGTGAAAAATATGGCAGAGTATTGACAGTTGGTGCAGAAATGTAGAATCAGGAATAATTATATTGTTACCTCAAGGTAATTGACAAGTTAAGCGGCTTACTCGAGAGATCCTTTCAGAGAGTTCTGTGGGATAAGTTCCATTCAGTGAAGTGGTTAACCTCTATGTAAATAACTGATATCTGTTTCCATGGCAGCAAGCAATGATAGAAATATATTGATCTACACTTCCATCACAGAGACTGCTTAGCACAGACATTTTGAGCTTCATTGTTCTGATATTCCTATGAAGCGTGATGATGCTGTATTTTCAGCAATAGAGGCACAGGGCCAGTGTGAGATTAGAGCTTTTCATATTCAGGGTAAAACTGGCAAAAGAAACGAAGACAGCAACACTTACCAGTCCCATTCTTTCATACAGCAAACAAATGGGAGATAACTCTGACAAGGCTTAGTGTATTGTAATCACTGCTATGTTCATGATATTACAGCTTATCGTAGACCATCTGATTTCTGATTGATGTAGAATGTTTACTCTTGGGGTAATGTTGTCAGAGTGGCGTTCTGCTGTGATTTGCATTTGCCTCTTGTCCTAGCAGCTGTTGCTTGCTGCGGCTTCCCAGGGATATCTGTGTTTACTGTTGCCTGGCTCTTACTCACATTCTTTATATTTGTACATGACTGTTGTCAATAAATGTCACGAAAACACTCTCTATATTTGCTTGTGCTTTTTTGTTGGGGTACTTTGATATTCCAGGGGATGTTTTTGTTTTATACTATGCCAGATAGTAGGTCTAGTGACAGATGAGGCATGTGGATGTAACGATGTCTGGTGGAGCCAGGTCTGGTGATGTACTGCATATGGAGATACACCCAGGTCTAGATGTGACAGATGAGATCTGTGCTTGAAGCTATTTCTGGTGGACCTAGCACTGGAGATGTACCGACATCTGGAGATACACCTAGCACTGGAGATGTACCTACATCTAGACATACACCTAGCACTGAAGATGCACCTAGATTTGGAGATGAACCTAGATCTGGAGATGAACCTTGATCCGGTAGCAAGAACTGGACTTGAAAAGTACTTCAGACCCGCACATACACAGGCTGCTATATTATTATATCTGTTGTACCCAAGACAATATTTACCTGGGAAGCACAATCCATTTACTTGTTATTACTTCGTATAACAACTAATTAAGAACTGATATTTGAGTATGGGTATATATTCCACAAATCTGAACATCACAATCACGAATACCATACAATAACCCTTCACTATTTGGACAATGGTATCCATGTGAGAACCTGGGGTAGCATTAGTATGTTAGGCAACTACACTGGGCAATCTGTTTACAGTGGTTTGCCTCCGTTTTTGTGGAAGGAGCCAGCGGAACGTTATTTTTTCCAAACACGTTTCTCTAACCTCAACTTCACCTTGACGAGTGGTCGTCCATCATACTAGACAAGAAATCCTTACGTCCACATGATGTTGATGATTATGATGATGATGATTAACGGAGACTTTTGAAATGTAGAATACTGACCACAGTTTGTATTGATAGACAAGTGGCAAGACACCTCTTGAACTGAACACGTTTGTTGTATCTGGTGATGGCCGAGCAGAGATAGGTCAGAAACCTCAAACGTCGAAAGAGACTGCAAGACATTTGTAACATCCACATGACAGGGCCGTAGGTAGCCAATTATTTTACAGATTATGTTTTGTACATTGACATAAAACACTTTTGAGTGTAATATACCCCCATCGCAGCCCTGAAATCCACACCTCAATTAAACCCCCTTTACACAGGACAACGACACCTCTGCTTTCCTTCTGCGTTCTAACACTTTTCAGAACGCCACTGAACGCTCAAAGGAGGCACGACGAATGCAGAGAGAAGGCAGAGCCATCGCCATGAAGGCAGAAAGAAGGCAGACCCAATGCCAAAAACGACTCAGAACGCCACTGAAGTGGCGACTATTGAACATGCTCAAAACAAACGCAGAGTGGTCGCCGTCATGGTTGATTGATCACTGGCCGCAGAGGAAAGGCAGAGCCATCGCAGAGTGAAGGCACAACGGTCGGCAAATGGACGTCACATAAAACATCTTAAACTGCGGCGTTGCCCCTGCCTTCTCTCTGCCTTCATTGTGCGTCCGTTGAGCATCCATTGGCGTTCGTTGAGCATCACTCTGCCTTCATTCAGGGACTAGCGCATCCCTTTGAACAACCACGGCGTTTGCTCTGCCTTTACTCTGCCTCCTCTCTGCCTTTCCAGATTACATATGAATAGGTCTTGTACTGCTTATTTCCACGGTATTTGAAAACACACAATATTCACACATTGATACTTAATTTTGAAATCCAGACATCCATAATGAGCTCATAAGACTAAAGAAGAGTAATGATGAACATCATCAAACGATACCATCTGCATAGCAATTCAGTTCCATACACAACACTTCAAATCATACAGTCCTGCCATGGAACTGATATAGCTGCATTGTTGAAGTACAACTTCAGATACTCTCTCAACTGTTTTCCTGCTCGTGTGTCTCTGTTTAGATCAACTACTTGTGCAACATCATGCATATTTGCTTCTTGTCTCCATTATCCAGGTATGCGGTCAGGGTTATCGTCTTCAGTGTCAAGTGCAGCATTCTGTAGCGTTGGATATCGGTCTCGCATTGTATTGTGAAAACAAATGCATGCTTCAAACACATCCCGGACTGAATTAGGCACCAACTGCATCGTTGAAAGTAGAACTTGAAATCGCTGAGCCAAAATGCCAAACGCATTTTCAACTACTCTTCTTCTACGAGAGATACAATAGTTGAAGATCCGTTGCTACTTAGTGAGTGCCCTGATTGAATATGGCTTCATCATGTAGGTTCTGAGGGCAAATGCATCATCTCCGAGTAGGAAGAATGGTATGTCACGGTCATCATTCGGCAATGGATCAGGAGTTGGAAAGTTTATTGTGCCATCTTCGAGGCAGGTCTTCAGTTCAGATTCATTGAGAATCTGACTGTCTGACATCGTTCTAACACCACTAAGTTCCAACGTCTCTGAAAGTCATCTGCAACGGCTTTCCACATTGGGAGTTCCTTGGGCATTTGACAACTTCATTCTTATATTCATCTCAGATAGCTCTGCAAACCAGGCTCTAAATTTGCTCGCCAATTCGTGTTCTGTTTGGCGGTTCTTGGGCCAACCCGTTGGAGGAATTCGTCAAAAAGGGCTGGCTCCATTCTCAGATAATTGTAGAATGACCCTTCATCTTCTAGACGTAGTTACCGTCTGTGTTGCATCAACCATGGGGGGACCCACTGGATCCTCAATCTTCTTCTTCAGCGACTATTTATCCTTCTATTTCAGATGGCAATGGATCTCTGGTTGAAAAATAATGCTTGCTGACCTTGCAGAAAAGCTATGTGCAAACGTAGTTCATTGTTCATGCTTACTGAAGTCGTTATACGATGATTTCACTTAGCCTGCTCGTATGAAACTAATAATAAAATTTCGTAGCCAGGTACTTATATACCTAGAGTATGCAGGTTGCCGAACTGTCGCCACAGAACGCAGAGAGAAGGCAGAGCGAGCGCCAATGAATGCACAAGGAAGGCACAACGGTTGGCGAGAAGGGAGATGCAACGCTGAAGGGACGCCGTTATTTGCATTTGAGGGAAGGCAGAGAGGACGCCTAGGACGCTCAAAGAACGCCACTGAAATGTCAAAAATGACAACCATTAATAAATCAAATAAGGAATCCAGGTCCATGACATAGACTACCCGGAGCCCTATAAACTGAAGGCATATTGTGCAATGCCTAATGATAATTAACGAACAAAAGACTTAAAGGGGCACTGATCCAGAGCAATTTCCGTGGACTGGTTGTTGCTTTTGTTACTGTTTTTCTCCCGTGAGTACCCGATGATATCCCAGAATTCATGACTCTTTTGTTACCTCTGCTGCGGTACCCTCATGTGCAATTGATAGTATAAGTATAGACTGATCAGAAAAGATGAAATATTTTGTACTCGATAATCTTCATTATTTTGATAGCAAATGAAAACATTTTGAAGTTTAACCATATGACAGTGGTAAAAAATGTTAGGACTGAAATAACGAAGTCAATGTGCGTCTTTAGATTTTGTCTTATAATCCTAATTAGTTTATGCATATGTGAATGCATTTTGAAACTTAAAAAAATGCACACGATCTGCTTATACTTAGTGAATTTATAACATGACTGTAATATCTAGACATCTTATAGATTGCCAACGTGAATCATATTTCACACACACGCCCAAAGTGCGACCTAGTGTATGTTGTCTGTCTCATTACACTTCAGGGCAAAAAATGATTCTGTTGAATGCTATGACAAATAAATAAAAACAAAATGCAAATATTAAAATTAAAACAGACCAAAGTATACTGAAAGCCATTAAAAATGCAATTTGACATTCATACTTTCTTTACTCACACTAATTTCAACATATATAAACCTAACTGGCAGATATGTTTTAAGTGAACATCTGTGAATAATTTCATCTGAAAATGTCCATTCAACAACAACATCAGTGACGCAACAACGACATCACACAAAGGAGGGGTCACTTGCAGTCAATATCGTGTGTGTCCACCGTGCGCTGCAAGACATGCTCGCAGTCTTTGGGGCATTGAAAGACACACATTTCTCAGGAACAGCTGTTGGATGGTCTGCAGCCTCTGATGGTCTGTGGTCTGATCATGACACCACCCCCCCTCCAAAACGATCATATTCAAGGACACAGTTTGGAGCAAGTCTTTCTCCTTTACGTCGATAAATCTGTTGACGTCCATCTGCAAAGGATAAGTTAAACCTGGATTCATCTGAAAAAATTACATCTGGCCATGTCCTGTTGCCAAGATTGGCCCCATTTGCTGCCCATCGCTGTCTGGCAAGTCTGTGGCGATGCAATAAGGTTGGACCACGGTACGGGTGACGACACCGGATGTTGAAGGCAGCAAGGCGTCCTTGCACCTTTTTGGGCGCTGAAATGACGTTGACTTGTCCCAATTGTCCTCCTTGCCTAATCATCAGCTGTTTGGAACCGATTTCGCAAGTGTGAAACTCGGATATTGCAGTTTTGTCGAGCTGTTATCACAGGTGGTGCACCAGGTCGCGGACGATCAGCAACACTTCCGGAAGCCCGAAAACGTTGTCTGAGTCGACTTACAGTGGATGGATGCACATTAAAGTGCCTGGCAATCATCACATCTGAAGCACCTTGGCCGACCATACCGATAACCTGATTCCTTTCGTCTTGTGTCAAGTGTGGCATTTTCTCAAAGTGATTGAGTTCCACAATTCCTTGTGCTTTTACAGGGCCTGGGTGCAGGTAATGCATGTGCACAACGTGTTTCATGAATGTGGTTGTGTTTACGAGAAATGTCAAAGGTTCAGTTTTAAGTATCAAAGTTCATGTGAGAGGAATGCTCCGGGACTCGAACTCGAAATGGGCCAGAATAACAGCCTTTTATCCCTACATCCTCTGTATCGCAGGAAAAAATCTTCAATAGAACTTTTGTAAGTTTCAGGACAACAAATACCAATTGCGTTTTTAATGGCTTTCAGTATAGTTTCTCGTTCCTTTAATTATTTGCTCTTTGATTTGGGTATTTTCTCATCATTTCAAATATTTTCTTGAAATTTCAAGTATTTTCTTGTTCCTTCAAGTAATTTCTCGTTGCTACGAGTATATTTTCGTTACTTCAAGTATCTTTAAAAATAAATTGAAAAGTCGAATAATTTCTCCTTACTTCAAATATTTTCTTACAAAAAGTCGACATTTCAAGTTTTTGAAAGAATCTTGAGGTAACGAGGAAATGCTTGAAATAACAATGAAAGAAGCTTAAACTAACAAGAAAAACTCGTAGCAACGAGACTTTTTCTAAGTAACGAGTTAGTACTGGAAGCAAAGAGAAAAAAAATGAAATACAGAGAAACTTCGCTGAAACATACTTTATGCTGCAAAGTGACAGCATTGCCATTGGTTACTAATTACATTCATTTACTGAGAACATTTACACGACGTCTCGAGGAGCGAGTGACATTTTAAAAAGGTAATGATATGTTGGCGACAAATAGATATTATTAGGAAAACGGCAATAAATTCCCCACTATGTCTGTAATACGAGTACCATTTGTATAAGATCAGTGGATCTTAATGGGGTGAAGTATTAGTACTTCGATTGTTGATTCAGCTGATCGATGTAAAGTATCAAATGAGTGTTTTGTGCTTGGTTTTTAATGTACGAAAGCCTAATGCTGCCATATTTGCAACATAAAATATTTTTTTAATTTCTCGGTATTTCAATTATTTTCTCCTTGCTTTGAGCATTTAGTCTTTACTTGGACTAATTTTCTCTTCGTTTTAAGTTTCTTTAAAAAACTTGAATTTTCAAGTATTTACTCCTTGATTCTCGTCTTTTCTCGTCACTTCATTTATTTTTTCTTTGCTTCGATTAATTCCTCGTTGCATCAAGTTACAAAATGAAATTGTGAATTTTTGTAAGAATGTATGTAATTTTTTAAATAAACATGCAATAGAGTCTGCAAATGGACAGAAAGAAGTTTTTCAGGCTACCAATCGACTTCTTTTTAATGATAAGTACATTATATTACCTTCTCACTCGACAGTAGAGGAACTGGTCAATCGCTTTTCAAACTTCTTTTCGGAGAAGATTGCAACCATCTGGCTTTCACTAACTCAGTCATCGAAGGACGTAATGACTCCCACGTCCTGCAAGTTGGATATATTGCTCTTAAAGGCTTTGACTCTGTAACTGAGACTGAAGATATGAAACTTGTGTCAACATTACCTCCCAAATCCTGTCTGTTAGATCCAGTGCCTACATTTCTACTCAGGCAAACTGCTGCCTCTTACACTCCCATATTAACCAGTCCCTGGCAAAAGGTGTTATGCCTTCGCAGCTTAAATCGGGCATGATCACACTACTGCTCAAAAAGGAAAACCTGGGCCCAGAACAGTTAAAGTATTACAGACCCGTCTCCAAGTTGGCATTCATTTCTAAACTCATTTAACGTGTAGTAGCTACACAACTCACGGCACACATGGCTGTGAACGGCTCTCAAGAGATATCTCAGTCAGCCTATAGAACGTTTCACAGCACGGAAACTGCACTTCTGAAAGTCCAAAATGAAATCCGTCGAGGTATTGACTCTGACGGAGCACAAGTTCTTGTCCTTTTGGATCTCTCATCAGCTTCTGACACCATTGACAATCAGGTACTACTCTCTACTCTATCCAAGAGGTGTGATGTTGGAGGAACCGCTCTAGCATGGTTCTGATCTAATATATCTTAGGCAGACAACAGTCTGTCGTTGTCGATGGACATATATCATGCTCCCATGAGCTAGAGTTTGGTGTTCCTCAAGGATCTGTCCTTTGTCCGCTGTTGTTCACCATATGTACTTCCCCACTCGGTGACTTAGTGAGATCTTTTGGATTGGGTCTGCACTTATATGCAGAAGACATCCAGATATCTAGCCTTCAGATCTTTAGAAAACTCATCAATGACAGCAGCATTTGCTCGTTTGGAGCATTTTGTGGATAGCATCAGAAAATGGATGTCAGGTTATTTTCTCAACTTAACAATGACAAAACTAAGTTACAAGTTTTCACAACCTCACGTGTGCAATCAAGACTCACTCTGCCAGTATTAAGCATAGGAAGTTGCTGCATCAAGCCCAGTTCACAGGCTCGAAACTTGGGCGTCATCTTTTAATTAAGAAACAGCAGAGAGTCCACAATACAGGAGCAAGAGACATCACTGGAAGAAGGTAACACATTACTTCTATACTGCATCAGCTCAACTCGCTACCTGTGAGATACAGGATTGGATTTTAGTGATTCTACGAGATCCTAGCGCTCTACAAATATTTTCATAGATAGATAGATTGATAGATAGTTAGATAGATAGTTAGTTATATAGTTAGATATATAGATAGATAGATAGATGGAAATTTGAAGTAACGAGAAATTATTCGAAATTTCAAGTTTTTAGAGAAAATTGATGTAATGAGAATATACTCGAAGCAACGAGTTAATTGAAGCGACAAGGAAATACATAGGATTTCAGAAAATATCTTAAATGACGAGAAAATACTCGAATTAATGAGAAAGTTCTCGAATCAAAGAGAAAAGACTCGAATCAACGAGAACACACTGGAATTTCATTTTTTATAAGAAACTCGAATCAATGAGAAAAATATCGTATCAACGAAAGACCAGTGGAATTTCAATTCTTTAATGAAACTTGAAGTAACGATAAAATACTTGAAGCAACCAGGAAATAATTGAACTGACGAGAAAATGATAGAAATAACGAGAAAATACCCCAAAGCACCGACAAAGTAATCGAGACAACGAATAATTTGCTGAAAAAATATTTTAGTGAGTGAGCAAGTATAGTTTTACGTCTTTTTAGCGATATTCCAGCAATATCACGGCGGGGGACACCAGAATTTCACACGTTGTAGCCCTGTGGGAAATCGAACCCGGGTCTTCAGAGGACGCTTTAACCACTAGGCTACCCCACCACCCCGAAAAAGTATTTCAAAAACCAAAGTGGCAGCAGTAGGCTGTCATATTCATTTTGTGGTAAGCACTCTTCCTGCTGTAGTATGGCGGTAAATGCCCTGATGTTCGATGAAATAAGGCGGTGTTACAGAAATACAATACTAAATCAGATCATCATGATGCAAATAGGAAAGGCCACAAGGTGACTCGTGTGTTGATATTGACAAATGTGTATTCATAAAAAAAAAAACATTAATTTGTCCTTATCATTCAATCTACAGAACACAATAGAGTCATCACTGCTTACATATAGACACACACGGACGATGGTGATAACCAGTGTTTGTGTTTCGTTGATCATTTCCACAATAGCTGAAACTCACGGGTTCGAGATTATCCAACGACAGTTTAAGAAATCAGTCCACCAGTTCAGCTTCAATGTATCGGTTCAAGAGAAGACGAAGGTGGTGTCCGCCTTGAATTGCTTTGTCCAATGTCGTCAGTTGACCGGATGCCTTGGAGTCCAATACCGAAACCCCACGTCGTCTTGTACGAAGTACCGCCTCTCCAACAGCACGCTTGATCCTCCCGTGACACCTGGTTCTGATGTTTGGTATGTTTCAGGTAAACAGACAAGTTTTTATTGCAAACTTATCAAACCCGTGAAGATCCGAGTTAGAATTGGTCTTCTGTAACCCTGGGTAACATCATCTTCAACTGAAATGACTCTTACTCTTATCATTTGTTATCCCATGTTGCCAATAGCTTTCTATTTGATGAGGACGTTTACATGACGTCATCTGTAATGTTGAAGGTATTTCTGAAAATTTCCAAAAGGGTCTGATGCACAAACATATATTTGAGAAGGAATACGCATGGCATGTGATCGTAGATCCTTTGCTGAAACAGGTAAATGGGAAATAATAGAATTAAATAAAGCCAACGGGATTTATGTTTTCTCGTGGCACGAAAGGCGTGATTTGGGGGACATTTAATCAAAAGTTCATCACACCTTTTTCGTTTGATATTGTAATTGTTTCGTATCAACATTACAACATGAATGGCGTGATTTTTGGGACATTTAATCAAAGGTTCATCACACCTCTTCATTAAAATTGCAGTTGTTTCGTATTAGCATTACAATAGCTGTTGCATCGATACTTCTTCAATGGTGCAACAATAGCATCTGTATAACAATATGTGTGCTACCACAGTGAATGTTCTGATGATAATGGTGATGGTGATGATGATGATGGTGATGATAATGATGATGGTGATGATGATGATGATGATGATGATGCAGATGCAGATGCACACACGATATATATAGTTGTGTGTATATCCACAGGGTCTTACAAGTACGTCGGTTGTTTCACAGATGAAGCAGACTCGGCCCGTACGCTCAAAGGAGTAATTGCTTTGAAGGTTGCTGGTTTGACGACAGAGATGTGTAGGCTGATCTGCATCAACTATTCCCTCTTTGGTACAGAGGTACAGACAGCCCTATTGTCAAAATATCAATTGGCTAATTATAGTTATATTTATGATTGTACATTATTTGTTCTGTTGCTAGTACTGTTAGGGGTTCAGTCCAATAATCACTGGATTGTCTGGTGCAGCCATTATTATTAACAGATCGCCGGTATACAGCTGTAACATTAACAAACTCTCTCAATCACTCACTCTAATTGCAGTATGGGATATCAAATAACAGTATACCCCTGAAGATAACCCAGTAGCCGATGCTTGTTGTAAGAGGTGACTAACAGGATCAGGTGGTTAGGCTCTTGTACCTGGCTGACACATGTCATTGCATCCCAATTACTTAGATCGGTGCTCATGCTGTTGATCTCTGGATTGTCGGGTCCAGACTCGACTATTTACAGACCGCCGCCATATAGCTGGAATATTCCTGAGTGTGGCGAAAAACTAAACTCACTCACTCACTCTAATTACAGTATGCAGTCGCGTGCTTCTGCGGTGACGTCATGAACTCCAGGGCTAGGAAAGTTGGGAGTAGTCGGTGCGGAATGCCGTGTGAAGGTGACCCCAGCACGAAGTGTGGTGACCGCTGGATGATTTCAATCTATAAAGTGGTTCCCTGATGTTCTATTGGCTGATCTCAAGTGCCTCACATCCCAAATGGTGCTGAAAGAGACCAACATGGACCAATCCTCTCACCTGCTTTACTGGAACACTGTCTGTATGTTCCTGATTTTTCCCTTCCGGTTTGCAAAGTTTCTAAGTCTCCTTTCCAAACACGACCCAAAGGAATGTTAGTAGTTACTGTTAAAAACATTCACCCTGTGTTATTATGTTAACCAACAGAAATTAACTGAAGCTGCAATACCCAATAAGTTATATATTCTGACAAAAATATTCGGCCTGTGTTATTCTAGATCTGTTAACTAACAGAACTTAACAGGAACTACAATGCCTATTAAGTCAAATATTATGACCAAAACATTCAGCCTTTGTTATTGTTTACCAACAGAAATTATCTGGAGCAACAATATGTATTTAATCAAATATTCTGATCAAAACATTTCGGACTCCAACATCTGTTTTACTATGATAATTAAACGGATGTTTCAACATGTGGTATTCATCGCCATGTCAGGTTGATGCTGTGATAGGTATCAAGTCGAGCATCAAGTCTGGGATTTGTGCAATCTGAAGCAAATCTGGGATTTTTTCCGTTGTGTGAGTACTGCGTTTTACTCATCTCAATGTATTGGTTTCTTTTGTCAGTTGCATTATAACTGTTTATAATTAAGAAATAAAAATGCTTTTCTTCCCAAGACATTTATAATTATTATGCTGAGTTACATTCAAAAGGAATGTGTGTGTGTCAAATAATTGAAAATGCTTTCCTTCCTGTGCCATTAAAACTTATTCTGGGGGCGAAGGGGTAGTCCAGTGGTTAAAGCGTTCGCTCGTCACGCTGAAGAGCCTGGTTCGATTGCCCACATGAGTACAACATATGAAGACCATTTCTGGTGGCCCCCGCCGTGATATTGCTGGAATATTGCTAAAAGTGGCGTAAAACTAAACTCACTCGCAATGATTATTCTGCTGAGTCACCTTCAAAAAGAACGTTTGAGCATCAAACATGCTTCCCATCCAGTTAAAAGTACGCTTTCACTTCAGATATAACACATTCATCTGTGCTGTCTACTTTACATTCTACCCTTCTCCCGAAACATATTATGGTTATTAGAATAAACAGGGAATCTGTCCCGAATGTCTTTTGATATCAAATATATCACTACGGGTTGATAAAGTTACAAATATCCGAGGCTTGCCAAGGATAATTTTACTTTTTTCAACAAGTGTTGATATATTTGATATCAGAAGACACGAAGTATTGTGACGTCATCAAATTCATGACGTCATAGCATTGTCAGGGCATTGTGCAAAATCTACTGTCAAATGATATCTCCTAGGAGAACTCACACAAGCAATATTTCCTGTGGAACACAGTTTTGGATGATAAATCACTTGGATAAAGAAATGGCATTTAAATATTAAAGTTAAGGTAAATATCGTTTGTCAGCTGGACTATAACTGTTCATTGTCTATGATATTGATTTCAAATTTCAAATTACAAATTGATCTTACAGTTCATTTAAGAAAACAGAAAGTAAATTTACTGTCTCGATATTTTTCAACTTTAAGAACATTATGGTCATGCTGTATAACTTTCACACATTCATTGTACGTATATATTCAATTGTTAGAAAATTAAAAGCATCTGGGTTTTTAACAGCCGTTAGAAAAAAGGAGGGATATAACAATCAGCATATCTTCAGCCCGTCTACTTGCATGCTGTCTGTTTGCTGCTTCTGGAGTGAGTGAGTTAAAATTTTAAGTGACATCGGCAATATTTCAGCCATATCGTAACTAAATCAGTGATAGTTTTATGATTATCAAAAGTAAATTATATACTCCTGTCAACGAAGGACAGTAAATTTAAAATAAGCATTTAAATCTAAAACAGTTTAACTATTGAAGACGATACAATATAAAACAGGCTATAGATCGCCAACAACATAGCTGTGATGCCGCCTCCTCTCCCTGGACCAAGGTTCTGGAACACCACAGGACCCACTCTCTGGTTCAGCCTATTCCACCCCATACCATGATGTTTGCACCTCTCCATGAGTCTCTTTCCATAACACATTGGTCTGAGTAACGCTGGCCACGTTGTAGCCATATTCTTGTTCTGCCATCTGCAGTTGATACGCAGTACCAACTCTCATCTGTGAACAGAACACTTCTCCATTGCCTGCATCGCCAGTTTTGGTGTTGTAAGGCAAACTGTAGACGTTCACGCCGATGACGAGGGGTGAGGATAGGTCCACGGTAAAGTCTACGGCAATGGAGGTTCCCGCTGTTAAGACGTCGGCGTACTGTATCAGTACCGATTGGTCTTCCGTGTGTTCCCACTGTCTGGCGTGCTGTTTCTGATGCTTGCATGAAGGGATTCTATAGGTTCCACTACACTAAATCAGAATCACATGCTTCCTGAGCGAGGACCATATGTAAACAACTGAAGAGACAGAGACTTGTGACAGCTGTGATTGGATGAAATAGTGTAAGATGTTTATGCTTTCTAAAAGTACATCCATCCAGTAATTAAGACTGACCACAATTTTAAGTATTTAGTGCTGTCATTTTTATCACCATGACTTATGCTTATTGTGTGTACAGATATTTTCCAGTAGGTGACATTTGGTGCGGAACTGAGGTTGATGTGTTCCGCTTCCTGTGCTCGGACGATGAGCCGGGCAAGTTGGTCAGAAATTGTGTTTTATTGTAGTTTAAAGGCCAGAGTGTACCCATGTGTACATGGAATGGCTGTTCATAGGATGGATAATTATTTAAAAATTATGAGGTTAACATAGAAGTCTATGGGAAAACATTTGGTGTAGTGTAACCTGTAGGGTTCGAGCAGTTTTCAGTAATTCATACTTTACATGCTTTCCTGTGTTTATTTCACAATGGAAACATGTTAGCATTAATGTAGAGGCAAATTTAAAGGCACTGGGAGTAAAGATCTGGATGTTGTGAGTGGAATAGATTGCTTTAGTGTCCTGAATATGAACGTTGCTTCGTTTTGTGGTTGAACAGTGATAAGAGACATCCACGGTGAGTCTTACCATCAAGTTAGGAGGTAAACGTACTGTGTTTGGAAATTAGATGAATGTTAGACCGACATTGATAGTCTCTAAATTTCATTTGAAGCTGAACGCGTAGCGTGAGGTTTCAAATGATTCATTTTAGAGACTATCAGTTCGGTCTAACATTCATCTAATTTCCAAACACAGTATGTTTATCTCCATTCTACCATAACCGATTTAAAATCGAACATCCTCGTCCTGCGGAAGACAATGTGTAATCCGGCATGGGACGAGAGGCGTATTGAACTCGTTTGTGAATGGAGTGGTAGGTGCCGATCGTATTTTTTTTAACATTGCAACATAAAAAATATTCTGTCCAAAGAAAACAAACTACTGGTTATTCAATGCAATAATGTAAAACCTAAGAGCTTTGTTTTCATAATCATAACTCCACACGACCGAAACCAGCCTATTTTCTTGGAAGTAGACAGTTACGCAACAGTTTGAAATGGCAGACGAGCCAGTGTTTAGATTTTGCGAAAGGTTGAAACTCGAAGTGACAGTGGAAAATACTTGACTGACAGTCGAATCTGAACCCTGCAGAATCGAAGAATAGACCCTTTTCTGATCGACGTACGACCTGTAACTCATCAAAGACTGTTGATTTTTATGACCGGCGAGCGTCGATGATGATTTCACATACGTGCGTCCACCCCCGCATGCGACGAAAGAGTGACAGTGCTGCTTCACAGGCCCCCACTGCGGGTCAGAAAATCGATAAACTAGGCCCCGGTTTAGTATCAACACCCCCTACTATATAATACATAAAGGTTCATCATGGAAATACGGCGACATGATCGAAAACCGGACAATTACGCACACATCAATCAATATATCCTATTTTAAAGGCCTCACCGGGATCAAAAGCTTTTGTCCATATTTCCTATGTGTGTAGGAGGAATATACACGTGCTCTCCGTGAGGGTGCATTTGTTGGAGGTTTTTTAATTGCCAAAGACCGAGTTGCTGTGCCGGAAGTATACCAAACTAGCTCGACTTCACTACCTCCGGCGATCTGATTGGCTAACACATTACACTGAATGAATGTGTTTCTTTAAAAATATTTGTACTCGTTTTTAAAATTATTCTTACCAAGATAAAACATCAGAAAGTGACATCTTGGATGATAGACGTTTGAGTTTCCCTCTCATTTTTAGCACGTGCATTTGTTATCATTTTATTAACCAATTTGATTGCGCTGACGACCTAGTTTTTGTACACTTCCGGCACAGCAACTCGGTCTTTGGCAATTAAAAAACCTCCAACAAATGCACCCCCACGGAGAGCACGTGTATATGCCTCCTACACACATAGAAAATATGGACAAAAGCTTTTGATCCCGGTGAGGCCTTTAAAATAGGATATATTGATTGATGTGTGCGTAATTGTCCGGTTTTCGATCATGTCGCCGTATTTCCGTGATGAACCTTTATGTATTATATAGTAGGGGGTGTTGATACTAAACCGGGGCCTAGTTTATCGATTTTCTGACCCGCAGTGGGGGCCTGTGTGCTGCTTTGTGTAAATGCGACTAACTCGGGATTCCTTGGAACATTGTTCTCATCATTTGGGACTGGATTGTGGCCAAGTTTTTTTCAAATTGTACGAACAAAGCAGTGACAGCCTTGCTGGGAAGGTGGCAGAGAGCGGAATTCTCGTGGTTCAATTTTTGACATTTTGAACGATGCAACGGGACATGATGTTGCATGAGAGGCATAAATTTTGTGTTTCGCCTGACCGTTATCTTGCGAATTTCCCATTCTAAAAGGAAACAAATATCCCATTTACCAGGTAGGTAAATGTTTACGAACGTTTTGCTGCACAAATAGGGATAGATAGGGATGTACTTTTACAAGGTTTTCTGATTTATATGTTAGATATTGTTTGTTTATGTTTGAGGCATTTGTGTATTGTAATTGAGTTTGAATATTTTTATAATAGCAGGTAATAATTGTGATAGTGAGGTTCCCTAGTAATTGTGGAGGAGAAATCGTATAACTGTATTTTTCGAGTTTTAATAAATGTTTTATGAGCATTTACATCACGTCTGTTGTGTTTATATTAGTCATGTTGGTGGTCAAGCTGAAGTAGTGCGGCAGTGATGTATACGTGCGCGGTGAAGCACCGTGAAATCAGATGCATTTTCAATCCAAATTGATAGCATCTAATTTTATTGATTGACCAATCAAATTCGAGCATTTCACGTAGCCATGGTAGAATAATGGTTCCCTGGCTTCTAAATTTGTTGAAATTGATGAATTTGACAACCCATTAGGCTAAAATCACGACTGCCACAAAAATGTGAGTGTCTGAGTTAATCTCCTGAGGGTCAATTAGAAGTCAAATGATAAGAATATCATGAAATATGTTCACTGCTGACAGCAGAACATGTCACAAACCCTTGTTTTAAATGAAAACAGTGTAACATATGATCAATTCTTTCTGTCTGACCCCTTTTGCATATGAATCTACTTAATTTTCTTTTCTTTTTTTAAAAATATACCCCTTTTTTCACTCATAGGAATTTCAAAATTATATTTTGCTTTATCAGCAACTGTCTCATTGCTGTTATGGATTTTATGATTTGACATTTAATGTAATCTCAACCTTATTTTCAGCTTACAGAATGCCTGTAGGTGAATGGGGAGGTGTATTTTCAGCTTGTAGTCTGTTGTTGGCAGTGTCTAATCAAGCATACACCCTTTGCTTCGATATGCTTTACCGCCTTGTAGAAGTTGCAGTTATTGGACATGTGGGTATATATAGTGCATTTAAGTGCCCCAGTCCAGTAAAGGCACCACAATGTCTCACTATCAAATTCCTTCACTCAGTCATCGTCATCCGTTAGAAATTTCGGACAGTGTCTCCTTAATGCCTCACTGTGCAGTATTTCAGTTTCCCAGACATGAATTAAAGGTTGTACATCAACGTCAGAAGCTGATTAGATGTAAATTATAACAATTGACACTTGTTGAATGTAATAGTAAGGGTCTGAATTCACATTTTATAGACAGGAGAGTGTTCGATATCTTTAGACGATCTCCTCAGTTTACCCAAATACACTATGTCTTTCTGTCACTCAGTAACCCATTAGTTATTGCAGAGAAACTCTGTTTTTAGCTGATATTGCCAAACACTGTTAATTGTAATTCAAAATATTCAGGGTAACCAATAAACTTCAAAAGTTATGTGGATTTTTTCACTTTGTTCCCTCTAAACTGGCTTATACATGAAATTGGCAAGTCTAACAGCCTCAAAACAATACACAGTAAATAATTTTGATTTTCTGGAAGTATTTCATCGTCTTAGCTTGATGAATCAATAGATTCAAGTGTAAGTTCTTATCATGCTGTGGTCTAAAAGTGATTTCATCTGTTTAAGGGGTCATTTGCCTTGATAGACTAACAGACGGCGGGGTACTCTGGTCAGTGTTTCAGACTACAAGGCATAATCCAACCCCTCACTTTATACTTTCGGGCAAAGTTCATCATCCAACCTTACACATGTCCGGATGTTAAAGCTGCTTAATGTTAAACCTGTCCCATTTCTGGCCTGAATTCCATAATTTTTGTCGTTCAAAATATATTTTGGATTGATATGATCTAGGCAGCCCCTGTCATGCATGGAATTAACCCATGACCCCCCTTCTTTTGTGAGATAAGAGTAAACTCCCATGGTATATGTATGATTTGAAAACTTTCTCTATTAATGCAGAAGTGCATTTTGCAAAGCTTTTGTGAAATAGATATGATATTACTCTTACAGCTCTGTCAGTGCAGCAAATCTGAATATTCTTGTGCCATATAGATATGTTGGACAGGAAAAAGTAGTGTAGCTTCATGCAATTATATGTTTTTTCTGAAAAGTTACATGTATATACAGTACATAAATCACAGGTTTGCCTAGGGCAGATGTTTCTAAATTTTCCTATAGGTTCCACTACACTAAATCAGAATCACATGCTTCCTGAGCGAGGACCATATGTAAACAACTGAAGAGACAGAGACTTGTGACAGCTGTGATTGGATGAAATAGTGTAAGATGTTTATGCTTTCTAAAAGTACATCCATCCAGTAATTAAGACTGACCACAATTTTAAGTATTTAGTGCTGTCATTTTTATCACCATGACTTATGCTTATTGTGTGTACAGATATTTTCCAGTAGGTGACATTTGGTGCGGAACTGGGGTTGATGTGTTCCGCTTCCTGTGTTCGGACAATGAGGAGGGCAATTTGGTCAGAAATTGTGTTTCATTGTAGTTTAAAGGCCGTGCCTGTACCCATGTGTACATAGAATGGCTGTTCATAGGATGGATAATTATTTAAAAATTATGAGGTTAACATAGAAGTCTTTGGGAAAACATTTGGTGTAGTGTAACCTGTACATGCTGTCGCACAGCATGGCGGTCTTGTCGTCTTGTGGCCACCCTTGGTCTGCCAGTACGGGGACGATCATTTGTGGTGTTGGTGGCCCGGAAACGTTGCTGCAGCCTGTAGGTGGTCCGAACGTTGACCGGGAAGTGATTGGCAAAGGTTTGTGCAGTGTCGCCAGCTTCAAGTCTTCCCAGCGCCTGGTTCCTCTGAGCTGTCGTGAGAAGGAGCATCCAGCTGACGCTGTAATGTGAATGTTTCAAGCAGGTTTGTGGGGTGCATTTTATAGGGCTGGTCCTTGTGAACAGCACGTGCAGCATGAGTTGCATGGAAAACATGGCGAACACCGTACCATCTCCGTGATCAGGTTGTGTTTTTGAGACCATTTCCTGGGTTCCATTCTGAGTTTGGGAAGGAATGTCTTTGCTCAGGTTAAGTTGGAGATGTTGTCAAAAATATACAATCTAAACATTAAATGAGTTTCCAGTTATCCGTTTCTGCGAAGGAAAATTCCAAACTGACGTTTCTTTTGCTGCCTAGTATAAATAGGATTTCAGAATTAATGAGAAAATATTCGAATTAATGAGAAAATACTCGAATCAAAGAGAAAATTTAATGAAACTTGAAGTAAGGAGAAAATACTTGAAGCAACGAGAAAATAATTGAACAGACGAGAAAATAATTAAAATAGCGAGAAAATACCCACAAACACCGACAAAGTAATCGAGACAACCAGAAAATTGTTGAAAAAAATATTTTAGTGAGTGAGCGAGTGAGCGAGTATAGTTTTACGTCTTTTTTTAGCAATATTCCAGCAATATCACGGCGGGGACACCAGAAATTCACACGTTGTGGCCATGTGGGGAATTGAACCCGGGTGTTCAGAGGACGCTTTAACCACTAGGCTACCCCACAGCCCCGAAAAAGTATTTCAAATAACAAAGTGGCAGCAGTAGGCTTTCATATTCATTTTGTGGTAAGCACTGTTTCGGCTGTAGTATGGCGGTAAATGCCCTAACGTTGGGTGATATTAAACATGCATGTAGTCACTTTAAACAAGGTGGTGTTACAGAAATACAATACTAAATAAGGTCTTCATACAGCAAATGGGAAAGGCCACAAGGTGACTCATGTGTTGATATTGACAAATGTGTATTCATTAAAAAGAACATTAATTTGTTCTTATCTTCCAATCTACAGAACACAATAGTCATCGCTGCTTAGATATACGCACACACGGACGATGATGATAACCAGTGTTTGTGTTTCGTTGATTATTTCCACAATAGTTGAAGCTCATGGGTTCGAGATGAACCAACGACAGTTTAAGAAATCAGTCCACCAGTTCAGCTTCAATGTATCGGTTCAAGAGAAGACGAAGGTGGTGTCCGCCTTGAATTGCTTTGTCCAATGTCGTCAGTTGCCAGGATGTCTTGGAGTCCAATACCGAAAACCCACGTCGTCTTGTACGAAGTACCGCCTCTCCAACAACACCTGTGATCCTCTCGTGACACCCGGTGTTGATGTTTGGTATGTTTCAGGTAAACAGACACGTTTTTATTGCAAACTTATCAAACCCGTGAAGATCCGAGTGGGAATTGGTCTTCTGTAACCCTAGGTGACATCATCTTCAACTGAAACGACTCTTACTCTTAGCATCTGTTCTCCCATATTGCCATATGTTGCCAATAGCTTTCTATTTGATGAGGACGTTAACATGACGTCATTTGTAATGTTGAAGGTATTGCTGACAATTTCCAAAAGGGTCTGATGCACAAACATATATTTGAGAAGGAATATGTATGGCATGTGATAGATCCTTTGCTGAAACAGGTAAATGGGAAATAATAGAATTAAATAAAGCCAACAGGATTTATGTTTTCCTATAACACGAAAGGCGTGATTTTTGGGACATTTAATCAAAGGTTCACCACATCTGTTCATTGATATTGCAGTTGTTTCATATCAGCATTAAAATAGCTGTTGCACCGATACTTCTGCAATCGGTGTGCAACAATACAGTATCTGTATTGATATATGTGTGCTACCAGTTCGCCAGTATCACCACGGTGATTGTTCTGATGATAGTGATGATGATGATGATGGTGGTGAAGGTGATGGGGATGATGATGATGGTGATGGTGATGGTGATGGTGATGGTGATGGTGATGGTGATGATGGTGATGGTGGTGATGGTGATGGTGATGGTGATGGTGATGATGGTGATGGTGGTGATGGTGATGGTGATGGTGATAATGATGATGCACACACGATAGAAATATATCCACAGGGTCTTACAAGTACGTCGGTTGTTTCACTGATGGATCAGGCTCGGCCCGTACGCTCAAAGGTGTAAATGCTTGGAAGTTTGCTGGATTGACGACAGAGATGTGCAAGCTGATCTGCATGAACTATTCCCTCTTTGGTACAGAGGTACAGACACCCTATTGTCAAAATAGCAATTGTCTAACTATAGTTAGGGCATACCTGTACTGTGTTTGACGTATACCGGAGGTTATATAGCCGTAAATTTAGTTATATATAACGATATAATGTTAAATGTGCGGCTATATAAGCACCGGTATACGTCCCCAATCGTCAAACACAGTACAGTTATCCCCATTCTAATTCAACTCGTTTTACTCTGTTTTTCGTAAAAGAAATTCATTATTTAAACCAGGTCAAAGTTCGTCTAGGTCAAAGGTTAATCATATCACTCCTTGAACTTACTCCATCGCCAGAAATAGTAGTTCCCTATTCAAACTTCAACACGTTTATTATGTGCACACTGTCCAAATCTGACAATGATGAATAATTCATAGTGTTATAACTGTATAAATGAAGTTTGAATAGGGAACTACTTTTTAGTCCTAACTGCCAATTCACCCGATGAAGGGACCTGGAATGGTCTCGAAACGTCGTGAGAGAAATTAAAAAGAAGTTTAATCCATAAAAATATCTTGGACATCAATGTACAACTTCCAAATGCCACTGAAAGACATACAAGTGTTTGGTCAACAGCCCGTTGCGGGGAGTTGTTTGAACTTAAAATTAGATTTATGATACTGTTTTGTCGTTTTTTAACACGCATTCCACCCATTTTAGCTGGATAGGGGGGTTAATTGGCCAAGGGCTTCTGCAAATGACAATATCCCTGAAAAACAGCGTAACCACAATTGTGTAGGAATACATTCTAAGGTTTTGGTGAATCGGTTTTCAAATTGCGACCGTATATGCTGATTATACGGTCGGAAATTTATAGCATTGACCAATCAGAACTCGTGTTACATACTAAGTTGAATTAGAATCATATTTATGATTGTACATTATTAGTTCTGTTGCTAGAACCTTTGGGGGTTCAGTCCAATAATCACTGGATTGTCTGGTGCAGTCATGATTATTTACAGACCGCCGGTATATAGCAGGAATATTGCTTAGTGCGGTGTTAAGCAGCAAACAAACATGTAGGCCTTCCGATAGCTGGAATATTCCTGAGTGCGGCGTAAAACTAAACTCACTCACTCTGATTACAGTTTGCACTCGAGTGTTTCTGCGGTGACGTCATCAACTCCAGGGCTCTGGAAGTGAGGAGAAGTCGGTGCGGAATGGCGTGTGAAGGTGACCCCAGCACGATGTGTGGTGGACGCTGGAGGATATCAATCTATCAAGTGGTTCCCTGAAGTTCTATTGACTGGTCTCGAGTGCCTCACATCCCAAATGGTGCTGAAGGAGATATGGACCAATCCTCTCACCTGCTTGACTGGAACTCTGTTCCTGACTTTTCCTTCAGGCTTTCAAATTTTCTAAGTCTCCCTTCCAAACATGACACAAAGGAATGTTAGAAGTTACATGATTACATTCAAACATTCAGCCTGTGTTATTATGTTAACCAACAGAATTAGCTGGAGAAACAATAACCTTTAAATCAAATATTCTGTTCCAAACATCCAGCCTGTGTTATTATGTTAATCAACAGACATTAGCTGGAGCCACAATAACCTTTAAATCAAATATTCTGTTCCAAACATTCAGCCAGTGTTATTATGTTAACCAACAGAATTAGCTGGAGAAACAATAACCTTTAAATCAAATATTCTGTTCCAAACATCCAGCCTGTGTTATTATGTTAATCAACAGACATTAGCTGGAGCCACAATAACCTTTAAATCAAATATTCTGTTCCAAACATTCTGCCTGTGTTATTATGTTAACCAACAGACATTAGCTGGAGAAACAATAACCTTTAAATCAAATATTCTGTTCCAAACATCCAGCCTGTGTTATTATGTTAACCAACAGAAATTAGCTTGAGCCACAATAACCATTAAATCAAATATTCTGTTCCAAACATTTCGGACTCCAACATCTGTTTTACTATCGGATAATTTAACGGATGTTTCAACATGTGGTATTCATCGCCATGTCAGGTTGATGCTGTGATAGGTATCAAGTCGAGCATCAAATCTGGGATTTGTGCAATCTGAAGCAAATCCAGAATATTGCTGCCAGCTGAGTACGGTCATATGTGCAAGTATTTCCTATACCAATCTAACACACGTTCGTCATTCATTATTAATCCTGCAAAACGATCTAGAGAAAAATTAAGACATATTAGATAACGTTTCCCGCTAATTCAAAGACGCCTACATGCATGATTTCCAAACTAGTTGTACATCAACAAAGGCATCCTCGTCTGTGATAGCCGATTCTCCGTTATGTGTGTACTGCGTGTTGCTCATCTCAATTTATTGGTTTCTGTCTTTCAGTGGCATTTAGAAGTTGTACATTGATGTCCAAGATATTTTTATGGATTATAAATTATAAAGAAGTTTAATCCATAAAAATATCTTGGACATTATTGGTTTCTGTTTTTAGTTGCATTTTAACTTTTGGTAATTAAGAAATAGAAATGCTTTTCTTCCCAAGACATTTATAATGATTAGGCTGAGTTACATTCACAAGGAATGTGTCTGTCAAATAACTGAAAATGCTTTCCTTCCCATGCCATTTATAATTATTCTGACCCGTGAAGGTCCGGGTTAGAATGAACCTTCAGTCACCCATGCTTGTCGTAAGAGGCGACTAACATGATCGGGTGGTCAGGCTCTTTGGCTTGGTTGACACATGTCATCGGTTCCGAATTGCGCAGATCGATGTTCATGCTGTTAATCACTGGATTGTCTGGTCCAGACTTGATTATTTACAGACCGCCGCCATATAGCTTGAACATTGCAGAGTGCGGAGTAGAACTAAACTCACTCACTCACTATAATCTTTCTGGGGGCGAAGGGGGTAATCTAGTGGTAAGAGCGTTCGCTCGTCACGCCGAAGACCCTGGTTCGATTCTTCACATGGGCACAACGTGTGAAAACCATTTCTGATGGCCCCCGCCGCGCTGGAATATTGCTAATAGCGGCGTAAAACTAAACTCACTCACAATGCTTATTCTGCTTAGCCACCTTCAAAAAGAACGTTTGAGCATCAAACATGCTTCCCATCCAGTCAAATGTACGCTTTCACGTCAGACATAACACATTCATCGGGGCCCTCTACTTAAGAAATACGTTATACATTATAACGTTAAAGCAATCGGTCGCAAGCGTCCTCGTACTTTAACTCTAATATTTCAGGGCGAAAGTGAGCTTTATTACACTATACATGGTGGTAGAGCGAACTGTATTTCTTTTCTAAGATGCCAAATTTAATACTCTCTCAGGATAATTACGATTAATTTAAGGCAGAAAACAAACGACGGTGTCGGTGACCTAAATTTAGAATCCTCGCACAGGGCTAACTGGCGCGCTGTTCTATTGATGTGTCTGCCCACCAGACACAGGTACATCACGAGACACAGGTGCATCATTAGACACAGGTAGATCCCCAGACACAGATGCATCATGAGACACAGGTACATCACGAGACACAGGTACATCACGAGACACAGGTACATCACCAGACACAGGTACATCATCAGACACAGGTACATCACGAGACACAGGTACATCACTAGACACAGGTACATCACCAGACACAGGTACATCACCAGACACAGGTACATCCCCAGACACAGGTACATTCCCAGACACAGGTACATCACAGAGACAGACACAGGTACATCACGAGACACAGGTACATCACAGAGACAGACACAGGTACATCACCAGACACAGGTACATCACCAGACACAGGTACATCCCCAGACACAGGTACATCACGAGACACAGGTACATCACGAGACACAGGTACATCACGAGACACAGGTACATCCCCAGACACAGGTACATCCCAGACACAGGTACATCCCCAGACACAGGTACATCATCGGACACAGGTACATCACCAGACACAGGTACATCACCAGACACAGGTACATCACCAGACACAGGTACATCACCGAGACACAGGTACATCACCAGACACAGGTACATCACGAGACACAGGTACATCACCAGACACAGGTACATCACGAGACACAGGTACATCACGAGACACAGGTACATCACCAGGACACAGGTACATCACCAGACACAGGTACATCATCACAGACATGGGTACATCACAGGTACATCACGAGACACAGGTACATCACCAGACACAGGTACATCACCAGACACAGGTACATACATCACAGGTACATCACGAGACACATGGGTACATCACCAGACACAGGTACATCACCAGACACAGGTACATCACCAATACACACAGGTACATCCCCAGACACAGGTACATCCCCAGACACAGGTACATCACCAGACACAGGTACATCACGAGACACAGGTACATCACCAGACACAGGTACATCACAGACACAGGTACATCACCAGACACAGGTACATCATCCCAGACACAGGTACATCATCCAGACACAGGTACATCACGAGACACAGGTACATCACCAGACACAGGTACATCACCAGACACAGGTACATCACCAGACACAGGTACATCACCAGACACAGGTACATCACCAGACACAGGTACATCACCAGACACAGGTACATTCCCAGACACAGGTACATCACCAGACACAGGTACATCACGAGACACAGGTACATCACGAGACACAGGTACATCACCAGACACAGGTACATCACCAGACACAGGTACATTCCCAGACACAGGTACATCACTAGACACAGGTACATCACGAGACACAGGTACTTCACGAGACACAGGTACATCCCCAGATACAGGTACATTCCCAGACACAGGTACATCCCCAGATACAGGTACATCATCGGACACAGCTACATCACCAGACACAGGTACATCACCAGACACAGGTACATCACGAGACACAGGTACATCACCAGACACAGGTACATCACCAGACACAGGTACATCACGAGACACAGGTACATCACCAGACACAGGTACATCACGAGACACAGGTACATCACGAGACACAGGTACATCACCAGACACAGGTACATCACCAGACACAGGTACATCATCAGACACAGGTACATCACGAGACACAGGTACATCCCCATACACAGGTTCATCACCAGACACAGGTAAATCCCAATACACAGGTACATCAGGACACAGGTCCCCAGACACAGGTACATCCCCAGACACAGGTACATCACTGAGACACAGGGACACAGGTACATCACAGAGACACAGGTACATCACCAGACACAGGTACATCACCAGACACAGGTACATCCCCAGACACAGGTACATCATCGGACACAGGTACATCACCAGACACAGGTACATCACCAGACACAGGTACATCACGAGACACAGGTACATCACCAGACACAGGTACATCACCAGACACAGGTACATCATGAGACACAGGTACATCATCGGACACAGGTACATCATCGGACACAGGTACATCACGAGACACAGGTACATCACCAGACACAGGTACATCACCAGACACAGGTACATCATCAGACACAGGTACATCACCAGACACAGGTACATCACCAGACACAGGTACATCACCAGACACAGGTACATCACCAGACACAGGTACATCCCCAGACACAGGTACATCATCAGACACAGGTACATCACGAGACACAGGTACATCACCAGACACAGGTACATCACCAGACACAGGTACATCATCAGACACAGGTACATCACGAGACACAGGTACATCCCCATACACAGGTTCATCACCAGACACTGGTAAATCCCAATACACAGGTACATCCCCAGACACAGGTACATCCCCAGACACAGGTACATCACAAGACACAGGTACATCACCAGACACAGGTACATCACAGGTACTTCCCCATACACAGGTTCGTCATTAGACACAGGTACATCACGAGACACAGTTACATCACAGGTACTTCCCCATACACAGGTTCATAACCAGACACAGGTACATCCCCAGACACAGGTACATCACGAGACACAGGTACATCACCAGCCCCAGTTACATCCCCTGACACAGGTACATGCCCAGACACAGGTACATCCCAAGACACAGGTACATCACCAGACACAGGTACATCACAGGTACTTCCCCATACACAGGTTCATCATTAGACACAGGTACATCACGAGACACAGGTACATCACAGGTACTTCCCCAGACACAGGTTCATAACCAGACACAGGTACATCCCCAGACACAGGTACATCACGAGACACAGGTACATCACCAGACCCAGTTACATCCCCAGACACAGGTACATGCCCAGACACAGGTACATCCCAAGACACAGGTACATCACGAGACACAGGTACATCACAGGTACTTCCACATACACAGGTTCATAACCAGACACAGGTACATCCCCAGACACAGGTACATCACGAGACACAGGTACATCACCAGACACAGGTACATCCCCAGACACAGGTGCATCACGAGACACAGGTACATCCCCAGACACAGGTGCATCACGAGACACAGGTACATCCCCAGACACAGGTACATTGCCAGGCACTGGTACCTGTGTCTGGTGATGTACCTGTGTCTGTGTCTGGTGATATACCTGGGTCTGGTGATATACCGGGGTCTGGTGATGTACCTGTGTCTGGTGATGTACCTGTGTCTGGGGATGTACCTGTGTCTGGGGATGATTCTCATCCTGCTGTAATTGCCACCCCAAACCATCGCGATCGGGACTCATCTACGGCTTATTATCGTAATATATAATATTGAGGTAATAATAGAAAACGTAGCAAAAGTTCACAGTTTTTTTAATAATCTGTCCAACATAAAAGAAAGCAATCTGGGGGCAACCAGATGCAAAAAACCGCAAGATAGCGGAATTGACCATTAACACATGAAATATGTCTATATAGCAGCAGATAATACTGCTACTGCCATCGTCCATGCAAACCACCGTTGCCACTTCCTGGCATTCATATGTGCTGCCTACCTTGAAATCTACCTGTTTTCTCTTAAGTAGTTTCTTTAAATAATAAATCAGTTGGTTGCACAAAAATCATTGAAAGTGTCATATATGTCAATAATTAAGAGAAAGTAACTCTCATTGCGGAACAACTGAACTCTTTAACTAAAAAACGGAATAAAGAGTTATATGACAGTTTGGAAACCCACTAAATGGTGATTGTTTTTCACTCGTAGATCTCTGGAGCAAATCATACAAAAGCAAGCTGACGTTGATGAGATATTTTTTCCTCAATGACGCAATAGCAAATATGTCACTGTCAAAGTCTGTGAAAGTCATTGTAGACTGCCAGAATCTTATTCACTAAAGGATTTCCGGCAGGAAAACATTCTAAAGTCCTTCGCTCTGTGTACCTGACTGAGACACCACAAGTCAGCATGCTAAAACATAGGTGAGTGAGCTTGTGCCAGAGTGAATGAGTGAGTTTTGTTTTATGTGGATTTTAGTAATATTTCAGGAATATCACGACAAGGGACACCAGAAATTGATTGATTGTTGGCTGGTTGTTGTTGCACTCAGCAATACTCCAACTATATGACAACAGTCTGTAAATAATTTAGTCTGGACCAGACAATCCAGTGATCCATGCGCATTGATCTACGTTATTGGGATACGATTGCATGTGTCAACCAGGTCAGGGAGTCTGACCACCGATCCCGCAGTCGCCTCACGACAAGCATGGGTTACTGAAAAACAAATACGATGGTGTGTGTCAACCAAGTCTACATGTCTGACCACCGATCCCGTTAGTCGCCTCACGACAAGCATGGGCTACTGAAAACTAAATACGTTGGTGTGTGTCAACCGAGTCTGACCACCGATCCCGTTAGTCGCCTCACGACAAGCATGGGCTACTGAAAACTAAATACGTTGGTGTGTGTCAACCAAGTCTACATGTCTGACCACCGATCCCGTTAGTCGCCTCACGACAAGCATGGGCTACTGAAAACTAAATACGTTGGTGTGTGTCAACCGAGTCTGACCACCGATCCCGTTAGTCGCCTCACGACAAGCATGAGATACTGAAAACCAAATACGATGGTGTGTGTCAACCTAGTCAGCGAGTCTGATTTTGTTTCGACCCTTGGTGATGTTTCAACGTTAACTGAAATGACCTGTTACATGTACGACCTGTAGTCCCGAGTTGACTATGATATTGTATTTATTGTATTTTCTGGTCACGTTAATTAGTTTCTCTTTGATCCGAGTATTTTCTCATCAAATCAAATATTTTCTTGAAATTTAAAGTATGTTCTTGTTGCTTCAATTAATTTATCGTTGCGTCAAGTATATTGTGAAATAAATTGAAATTTCGATTAATTTCTCCCTTACTTCAAATATTTTCTTACAAAAAGTAGACATTTCAGGTTTTTGACAGAAACTTGAAATAACGAGAAAATGCTTGAAAAGGAAATGAGTGAGTGAGTGAGTTTAGTTTTACGCCGCACTCAGCAATATTCCAGCTATATGGCGGCGGAGAGTAAATAATCGAGTCTGGACCAGACAATCCAGTGATCAACAACATGAACATCGATCTGCGCAATCGGGAACCGATGACATGTGTCAACCAAGTCAGCGAGCCTGACCACCCGATCCCGTTAGTCGCCTCTTACGACAAGCATGGGTTACTGAAGGCCAATATTCTAACCCGGAACTTCACGGGTCTGAAATGGAAATGAATGAAACTTGAAGTAACGAGAAAAAACTCGTAGCAACGAGAAATTATTCGACGTAACGAGTTAGTACTGGAAGCAAAGAGAAAATAAATGAAATACAGAGAAACTTCGCTGAAACATACTTTATGCTGCAAAGTGACAGCATTGTCATTGGTTACTAATTACATTCATTTACTGAGAACATTTACATGACATCGTGAGCAGCGAGTGACATTTTAAAAAGGTAATGATATGTTTGCGACAAATAGATATTATCACGAAAACGGCAATAAATTCCCCACAATGTCTGTAATACGAGTACCATTTGTATAAGATCAGTGGATCTTAATGGGGTGAAGTATTAGTACTACGATTGTTGATTCAGCTGATCGATGTAAAGTCTCAAATGAGTGTGTTGTGCATTATTGGGTGTTAAATGTACGAAAGCCTAATGCTGCAAAGTGGCAGTAAAATATTTATGGTACAAAGATTGCAGCATAAGGCTTTCTTAGAACGAAAGTCTAATGCTGCCATTTTAGTACGAAAAAATATTTTTTCAGCCAGGTTTCTCAGTATTGTACTTATGTTCTCTCTGCTTCGAGTATTTACTCGTAACTTTGTTTGATTTCTCCTCTCTTCGAGTATTTTCTCATTACTTCAATTATTTTTTGTTTTCTTCGATTGATTTTTTATTGTTTTTTATTTGTTTCTTTTCATGTTTTTTTTTGTTCCCAAGGGTACATCGTTACACACCAATTCACATTTTGTGAGACAGAATTCGAAATTACGCAAAAGTTCACATTTTCAGTGTTTTGACACATACAGTTCAAAATTACGTACCGAATATAGAATCACCATTTTGTGTTAAGATTTTGAAGGTTTTTATTTTTAATTGCAATGAACTTTTCCGCATTAAACATTTCTCTCAAAACAACAAAAAACCTTTGAAGTATGTAGGTTAATCCCAAATAAATGTATATATTGTTTGGCAGTTAGGATAATATGATTTAATAATCTATCACTGTATAATGCACCAAACCAAACAAGGTATTTTGTTATTTTAGTTGTGTTCCCAATATGTGTATTCATCCAAACTTCATGTTCATTCCAGAATGTTTGTGTTTCTCTAAACATGACAAATACTCTCGTTCAGCTCATTAAAAAAACCAGCAAACAGAATTAGACAGTTCATTTTAAGTATAGATAATACCATGTGAAAGCTTGTATCGGAAATCAAGTAGTTTGACATTTTTGAAACCACTTCTGTAATTCATAAAAATCTGAGTCCCATCTGAGCCTTTAATGCCATACATTTCCTTCAACTTGTCAAAGGATGAGAAACCAGGTCCTTTTATCACACAGGTCCTTAATTGTCAGAATGCTTTTACCTGCCCAGTTTCTATTGTAATGTGTTGGGTTTTTTCCATCTGACTGTGAAAAAGATATTCTCCAATGAAGTAATGAAATCTTTTGGAGGATTAGGCAGAGTATTGAATATATGAACAAATCTTGACATAGCCAAAGTTTTTATGACAGTTATTTTGCCAATAAGTGTCAAGTGTCTTTTCCTCCATTGTGAAAGCAATCTATTTATCTCATCTAGTCCTTTTCTTGTATTGATTACCCACAAATTATTAACATCTGTGTAGAATTTAATACTCAAGACTTCAAACACACCCTTTTGCCATTCTATTTTAATGTCTTACATAGTATATCCGTACTATTTCTCTTTCAACTTATCCATATTGCTTTTGTCTTATTAATGGTCATTTTAAGTCCTGACATTTTATAAAAGAAGTATTAATTTCATCGATAGCAGCCTTTACCCTTTGTTCATTTCCATCAAGAAATAGTTCCGTATCATCTGCATATTGCATATTGGTTTAATTTATACTCATTATTGCCAGTAGTAATACCTTTGATGTACTCAATACTTCTAATCATACAACCAAGTATTTCAGCGACAAAAATAATGAGGTACGGTGACAGAGGGTCACCTTGCCTGTATCCATGTTCATTTACGAAAGAAATCAGTGAGTTTACCATGTTCGATGACGTAGAATGTTGTTTCATATGTCAGTATATTTATCCAACGAATGATTTCAGGACCAAAACCAAATTTGACTTAAACAATATTCAAGAACTCTTTTGATACTGGGTTTCTAGAAATAAGCTATCATCAATCTTAAGCTGTAATTCCTTTGGATTATCATAACTGACTGGTTCAGATATTGTGTATTCATCAATGGTTTCTTTTATAGCATTTCTAACTTAAGTTTCCATAATCTGGGAAGCAAGGAATTATTAAACTCCCAATAACCTCTCCCTCTTTCTTGGTTAAGAGTTTGGAAAAAATAGGGAAATAGTAGAATGATCAGATTTATATCCTGGTAAAATATTGGAATAGGTTAGGTCACAAATGTCTTGTGAAATAATGAACAAATCTAATCTAGCTTGTTCCCCTGGATATTGTTCCACCACGTATATCTCTTTTAAACGTCACATGCAACCAAAAAATCAAACATAATTAAAACATAATTATCACTTATTCAGGACATATAATATACATTGCTGGTTACGAAAAAATATATAAACAAAATTATAAGCGTACAATCGCAAATCGAAAGTGCAAAATTGTGTACTTCGGTTTACTTCCCCAGAAACGAAGCAGCCGGGATACCGAACCCAGTCAGAGCGGGTAGGTGTGCACTCAAGTGTAACGGCTGGTTCATTTGCAGATGCCTTCACGGCTAATTGTGTGTGTATATATAGAGAGATGTTGGGTTTTGTAAATAAATGCTCATTTTTTGTGTATAACATTTTGCAATCAACAGACATCATAACATGTCATGTGTTCAAGTATCACACCTGCCTGTCTGTGTAATTACATAATGTGACAGAGACCGAACTCGGGCCATAAATCAATGCATTTTGTTTATGGTGTATAGCCTGATTGGAGTTAGGTTCAAATTGCATGTGGTCAGTGATAGCAGCTGTGTATTGAATATTGTCATTAGCAGACAGGCAGGCAGACACACAGGTGTCAATAAAACAAGACATTGAGTTTTGTCTGTGACAACGACATATCTATATCACAGTTAAACATTCTGTCAACGCTAAATAATGACATTGCTTTTAAGTATCGAACTGAGAAAGTGTCTCGGTAAGAAGAACGTGTGGTGAAATAGACAAATGAAATTATATAAACAGTTAATTTACTGTCATAACATATAAAAAGCTCGCGCCTGTGAGATATCAACAAAACATTAGAAAAATAGCTCACACCAAAGCCTTCACCGAGTATTCACCGGACAACCTGCTTCCAAGATGCGCGAACCTATTTACTTGCGCACGTGCTATGAGCGCAACCCAGCTGTTGAAACCCGTTTTCCCCCGAAAAGTCTGGGGAAAATTAGTGAAACGTTTGAACTCCGATTTCGCGCGTTTTTTCATCACGTTATTTTTCAACTTTATAAGTTGAATTTGCATTTTGACGATTTGTTTCGGTATGTCCATACCGAAAGGTATCAGAATCTGCAAAGTTGTGTTTTACGTTGCATGTGACCTTTATTTTTATTAAATTCTCACAGAATATCGAAAAGTTGTAATATTCAAGACAGTTCAATACCTCTTCCCTGGAGTTTGGGTTAGTTATGTATTTGTAATTCTCTAAATCTATTGATGTGTCTAAGACTAAGTTCCAATCACCCACAATAACAATAGATTCATTTCCGAAATCATACATATTTTCAAACATGTTTCTATAGAATTTGGGTTATCGTTATTTGGTCCATAGAGATTAGTAAGTGTAAATCGTTCATCTTCTACAGTTAGATCTGCGATGATATACTTTCCATTTTCATCGATAATGATTATTGTTCTATGGATGGTGTAGTCAATATCATTAATCAAAAGTATTACGTCGCTTCTTGCGCTAGATTTATTGGGAGCTTATACATTGCAGACCCCGCTCATAACTTCCTTCCTCTTATATTTGTCAGCTAAACCTCTGCAATTTGATGGAATCATTCTAATTTTTTGTGTCTTGGTAATTTCAAATGGCGATTTTGTTATGGAAACAATAAGGCTCTAAGATAGACATATATACTGATAAATGACATGGCAGGTTAGAATTGAATGTAATTATACAGGTTTTAAGAGCGTGCCATTTAAGACATGAGAAGTCAATATGGTAAGTGTAGTGTCTAACAAGCGTAACAGAGGGGAACATGTTTGCTTCCATTCATTTCTCGGTGCTCCTATAATTTGAAATAACTTGAAATTTCAAGTATTTTCTAGTTACTTCAAGTTTCTTTCAAAAGCTTGAAATGTCGATTATTTTCTCATTACTTCAATTGTTTTTTTTGTGCTTCAATTGATCTCTCGTTGCTTCTAGTTTATTTCAATAACTTGAAATTTCGAGACTATACTCGAAGCAACGGGAATTTAATGGAAGCAACAAGACAATACTTGAAATTTGAAGAAAATATTTGAAATCATGAGAAACTAATCTAAGGAACAAAAACAAAAAAACTTGAAATTTCAATTTAAAGAAACAACAACTTATATATAAATTAAAGTAACGAGAAAATGAATGAACTAACGAGAACATAATTGAAATAACGAGAAAATACTCCCAAGCACCGACAAAATAATCGAAACGACGAGAAATGTTGCTGAAAAAATGTTTATGCTGCACATGTGGCAACATTAGGTTTTCGTACTAACGCTGTGGTAAGCACTATCTCTGCTATATTATGGCGGTAAGGTCCCTACCGTTCGATTATATAAAACATGCATGTAGTCACGTCCTTAAACAAGGTGGTGTTACAGAAATACAATACTAAACCAAATCTTCATATTGCAAAGGGGGATGGCCAGAAGTCACCATGTGTGTTGATACTGAAAGATGTATATTCATAAAAATGACCATTCATTTGTTGTTATCTTCCAGTCTAAAAGGTACAATGGAGTCGTTGCTGCTTAGATATAAACACACATGGACGATGGTGATAATCAGTGTGTTTGTTTCGTTGATCATTTCCGCAAAGGCTGGAAGTGATGGGTTCGAGATGATCCAACGACAGTTTAAGAAATCAGTCTACCAGTTCAGCTTCAATGTATCGGTTCAAGAGAAAATGAAGGTTGTGTCCGCCTTGAATTGCTTTGTCCAGTGTCGTCAGTTGACCGGATGCCTTGGAGTCCAATACCGAAACCCCACGTCGTCTTGTACGAAGTACCGCCTCTCCAACAGCACGCTTGATCCTCCCGTGGCACCTGGTTCTGGTGTTTGGTATGTTTCAGGTAAACATACAAGTTTTTATTGCAAACTTATCAAACCCGTGAAGATCCAAGTTAGAATTGGTCTTCTGTAACCCTGGGTAACATCATCTTCAACTGAAATGACTCTTACTCTTATCATTTGTTATCCCATGTTGTCAATAGTTTTATATTTGATGAGGACGTTTACATGATGTCATCTGTAATTTTATCATCTGTATTTCTGAAAATTTCCAAAAGGGTCTGATGCACAAACATTATTTGAGTAGGAATATGCATGACATGTGATCGTAGATCCTTTGCTGAAACAGGTAAATGGGACGTAACAGAATTAAATAAAGCCAACGGGATTCATGAAAGACGTGATTTTGGGGACATTTAATCAAAAGTTCATCACACCTCTTCATTAAAATTGCAGTTGTTTCGTATTAGCATTACAGTAGCTGTTGCATCGATACTTCTTCAATGGTGCAACAAAAGCATCTGTATAACAATATGTGTGCTACCACAGTGAATGTTCTGATGATAATGGTGATGGTGATGATGATGATGATGATGATAATGATGGTGGTGATGGTGATGATGAGGATGGCGATGGCGATGGTGATGATGATGATGATGATGATGATGATGATGATGATGGTGATGATGATGGTGATGATGATGATGATGATGATGATGGTGATGATGATGGTGATGATGATGGTGATGATTATGATGATGATGATGATGATGATGATGATGATGATGATGATGATGATGATGATGATGATGATGATGATGATGATGATGATGATGATGATGATGATGATGATGATGATGATGATGATGATGATGATGATGATGATGATGATGATGATGATGATGATGATGATGATGATGATGATGATGATGATGATGATGATGATGATGATGATGATGATGATGATGATGATGATGATGATGATGATGATGATGATGATGATGATGATGATGATGATGATGATGATGATGATGATGATGATGATGATGATGATGATGATGATGATGATGATGATGATGATGATGATGATGATGATGATGATGATGATGATGATGATGATGATGATGATGATGATGATGATGATGATGATGATGATGATGATGATGATGATGATGATGATGATGATGATGATGATGATGATGATGATGATGATGATGATGATGATGATGATGATGATGATGATGATGATGATGATGATGATGATGATGATGATGATGATGATGATGATGATGATGATGATGATGATGATGATGATGATGATGATGATGATGATGATGATGATGATGATGATGATGATGATGATGATGATGATGATGATGATGATGATGATGATGATGATGATGATGATGATGATGATGATGATGATGATGATGATGATGATGATGATGATGATGATGATGATGATGATGATGATGATGATGATGATGATGATGATGATGATGATGATGATGATGATGATGATGATGATGATGATGATGATGATGATGATGATGATGATGATGATGATGATGATGATGATGATGATGATGATGATGATGATGATGATGATGATGATGATGATGATGATGATGATGATGATGATGATGATGATGATGATGATGATGATGATGATGATGATGATGATGATGATGATGATGATGATGATGATGATGATGATGATGATGATGATGATGATGATGATGATGATGATGATGATGATGATGATGATGATGATGATGATGATGATGATGATGATGATGATGATGATGATGATGATGATGATGATGATGATGATGATGATGATGATGATGATGATGATGATGATGATGATGATGATGATGATGATGATGATGATGATGATGATGATGATGATGATGATGATGATGATGATGATGATGATGATGATGATGATGATGATGATGATGATGATGATGATGATGATGATGATGATGATGATGATGATGATGATGATGATGATGATGATGATGATGATGATGATGATGATGATGATGATGATGATGATGATGATGATGATGATGATGATGATGATGATGATGATGATGATGATGATGATGATGATGATGATGATGATGATGATGATGATGATGATGATGATGATGATGATGATGATGATGATGATGATGATGATGATGATGATGATGATGATGATGATGATGATGATGATGATGATGATGATGATGATGATGATGATGATGATGATGATGATGATGATGATGATGATGATGATGATGATGATGATGATGATGATGATGATGATGATGATGATGATGATGATGATGATGATGATGATGATGATGATGATGATGATGATGATGATGATGATGATGATGATGATGATGATGATGATGATGATGATGATGATGATGATGATGATGATGATGATGATGATGATGATGATGATGATGATGATGATGATGATGATGATGATGATGATGATGATGATGATGATGATGATGATGATGATGATGATGATGATGATGATGATGATGATGATGATGATGATGATGATGATGATGATGATGATGATGATGATGATGATGATGATGATGATGATGATGATGATGATGATGATGATGATGATGATGATGATGATGATGATGATGATGATGATGATGATGATGATGATGATGATGATGATGATGATGATGATGATGATGATGATGATGATGATGATGATGATGATGATGATGATGATGATGATGATGATGATGATGATGATGATGATGATGATGATGATGATGATGATGATGATGATGATGATGATGATGATGATGATGATGATGATGATGATGATGATGATGATGATGATGATGATGATGATGATGATGATGATGATGATGATGATGATGATGATGATGATGATGATGATGATGATGATGATGATGATGATGATGATGATGATGATGATGATGATGATGATGATGATGATGATGATGATGATGATGATGATGATGATGATGATGATGATGATGATGATGATGATGATGATGATGATGATGATGATGATGATGATGATGATGATGATGATGATGATGATGATGATGATGATGATGATGATGATGATGATGATGATGATGATGATGATGATGATGATGATGATGATGATGATGATGATGATGATGATGATGATGATGATGATGATGATGATGATGATGATGATGATGATGATGATGATGATGATGATGATGATGATGATGATGATGATGATGATGATGATGATGATGATGATGATGATGATGATGATGATGATGATGATGATGATGATGATGATGATGATGATGATGATGATGATGATGATGATGATGATGATGATGATGATGATGATGATGATGATGATGATGATGATGATGATGATGATGATGATGATGATGATGATGATGATGATGATGATGATGATGATGATGATGATGATGATGATGATGATGATGATGATGATGATGATGATGATGATGATGATGATGATGATGATGATGATGATGATGATGATGATGATGATGATGATGATGATGATGATGATGATGATGATGATGATGATGATGATGATGATGATGATGATGATGATGATGATGATGATGATGATGATGATGATGATGATGATGATGATGATGATGATGATGATGATGATGATGATGATGATGATGATGATGATGATGATGATGATGATGATGATGATGATGATGATGATGATGATGATGATGATGATGATGATGATGATGATGATGATGATGATGATGATGATGATGATGATGATGATGATGATGATGATGATGATGATGATGATGATGATGATGATGATGATGATGATGATGATGATGATGATGATGATGATGATGATGATGATGATGATGATGATGATGATGATGATGATGATGATGATGATGATGATGATGATGATGATGATGATGATGATGATGATGATGATGATGATGATGATGATGATGATGATGATGATGATGATGATGATGATGATGATGATGATGATGATGATGATGATGATGATGATGATGATGATGATGATGATGATGATGATGATGATGATGATGATGATGATGATGATGATGATGATGATGATGATGATGATGATGATGATGATGATGATGATGATGATGATGATGATGATGATGATGATGATGATGATGATGATGATGATGATGATGATGATGATGATGATGATGATGATGATGATGATGATGATGATGATGATGATGATGATGATGATGATGATGATGATGATGATGATGATGATGATGATGATGATGATGATGATGATGATGATGATGATGATGATGATGATGATGATGATGATGATGATGATGATGATGATGATGATGATGATGATGATGATGATGATGATGATGATGATGATGATGATGATGATGATGATGATGATGATGATGATGATGATGATGATGATGATGATGATGATGATGATGATGATGATGATGATGATGATGATGATGATGATGATGATGATGATGATGATGATGATGATGATGATGATGATGATGATGATGATGATGATGATGATGATGATGATGATGATGATGATGATGATGATGATGATGATGATGATGATGATGATGATGATGATGATGATGATGATGATGATGATGATGATGATGATGATGATGATGATGATGATGATGATGATGATGATGATGATGATGATGATGATGATGATGATGATGATGATGATGATGATGATGATGATGATGATGATGATGATGATGATGATGATGATGATGATGATGATGATGATGATGATGATGATGATGATGATGATGATGATGATGATGATGATGATGATGATGATGATGATGATGATGATGATGATGATGATGATGATGATGATGATGATGATGATGATGATGATGATGATGATGATGATGATGATGATGATGATGATGATGATGATGATGATGATGATGATGATGATGATGATGATGATGATGATGATGATGATGATGATGATGATGATGATGATGATGATGATGATGATGATGATGATGATGATGATGATGATGATGATGATGATGATGATGATGATGATGATGATGATGATGATGATGATGATGATGATGATGATGATGATGATGATGATGATGATGATGATGATGATGATGATGATGATGATGATGATGATGATGATGATGATGATGATGATGATGATGATGATGATGATGATGATGATGATGATGATGATGATGATGATGATGATGATGATGATGATGATGATGATGATGATGATGATGATGATGATGATGATGATGATGATGATGATGATGATGATGATGATGATGATGATGATGATGATGATGATGATGATGATGATGATGATGATGATGATGATGATGATGATGATGATGATGATGATGATGATGATGATGATGATGATGATGATGATGATGATGATGATGATGATGATGATGATGATGATGATGATGATGATGATGATGATGATGATGATGATGATGATGATGATGATGATGATGATGATGATGATGATGATGATGATGATGATGATGATGATGATGATGATGATGATGATGATGATGATGATGATGATGATGATGATGATGATGATGATGATGATGATGATGATGATGATGATGATGATGATGATGATGATGATGATGATGATGATGATGATGATGATGATGATGATGATGATGATGATGATGATGATGATGATGATGATGATGATGATGATGATGATGATGATGATGATGATGATGATGATGATGATGATGATGATGATGATGATGATGATGATGATGATGATGATGATGATGATGATGATGATGATGATGATGATGATGATGATGATGATGATGATGATGATGATGATGATGATGATGATGATGATGATGATGATGATGATGATGATGATGATGATGATGATGATGATGATGATGATGATGATGATGATGATGATGATGATGATGATGATGATGATGATGATGATGATGATGATGATGATGATGATGATGATGATGATGATGATGATGATGATGATGATGATGATGATGATGATGATGATGATGATGATGATGATGATGATGATGATGATGATGATGATGATGATGATGATGATGATGATGATGATGATGATGATGATGATGATGATGATGATGATGATGATGATGATGATGATGATGATGATGATGATGATGAATGAGAAAAACTCGAAGCGACGAGAAATTATTCGAAGTAACGAGAAAGTAGTGGAAGCAAAGAGAAAATAAAGTTTCTGAGAAACTTCGCTGAAAAATATTTTATACTACAAAAGTGACAGCATTGTCATTGGTTATTAATCACATTCATTTACTGAGAACATTTACACGACGTCTCGAGCAGCGAGTGACATTTTAAAAAGGTAATGATATGTTTGCGACAAATAGATATTATCACGAAAACGGCAATAAATTCCCCACTATGTCTGTAATACGAGTACCATTTGTATAAGATCAGTGTATCTTAATGGGGTGAAGTATTAGTACTACGATTGTAGATTCAGCTGATCGATTTAAAGTCTCAAATGAGTGTGTTGTGCATTATTGGGTGTTAAAAGTACGAAAGCCTAATGCTGCAAAGTGGCAGTAAAATATTTATGGTACAAAGATTGCAGCATAAGACTTTTTTAGAACGAAAGCCTAGTGCTGCAAAGTGGCAGTAAATTTATGGTACAAAGATTGCAGCATAAGACTTTTTTAGAACGAAAGCCTAGTGCTGCAAAGTGGCAGTAAAATATTTATGATACAAAGATTGCAGCATAAGGCTTTCTTAGAACGAAAGTCTAGTGCTGCAAAGTGGCAGTATAATATTTATGGTACAAAGATTGCAGCATAAGGCTTTCTTAGAACGAAAGCCTAGTGCTGCAAAGTGGCAGTAAAATATTTATGGTACAAAGATTGCAGCATAAGGCTTTCTTAGAACGAAAGTCTAATGCGCCACTTTTGTCCGTTAAAATACTTTTTCAGCCAGATTTCTCAGTATTGTACTTATTTTCTCGCTGCTTCGAGTATTTACTCGTAACTTTGTTTGATTTATCCTTTCTTCGAGTATTTTCTCATTACTTCAATTATTTTTTCTTTGCTACGATTGATATCTGTTTTTTATTTGTTTCTTTTCATGTTTTTATTGTTCCCAAGGGTACATCGTTACACATCAATTCACATTTTGTGAGACAGAATTCGAAATTACACAAAAGTTCACATTTTCAGTGTTTTTGACACATAGAGTTCAAAATTAAGTACCGAATATAGGTGTCCATGTTGTGTTAAGATTTTGAAAGCTATTATTTTTAATTGCAATGAACTTTTCCACATTGAACATTTCTCTCAAAACAAAAAAGAAACCTTTGAAGTATGTAGGTTAATCCCAAATAAATGTATATATTGTTTGGCAGTTAGGATAATATGATTTAATAATCTATCACTGTATAATGTACCAAACCAAACAAGGTATTTTGTTATTTTAGTTGTGTTCTCTATATGTGTATTCATCCAAACTTCAAGTTCATTCCAGAATGTTTGTGTTTCTCTAAACATGACAAATACTCTCGTTCAGCTCATTAAAAAAAAACAGCAAACAGAATTGTCAACAAGTTTCATTTTAAGCAGTTCATTTTATGAATAGATAATACCATGTAAAATTTTGTATCGGAAATCAAGTAGTTTGACATTTTTGAATCACTTCTGTACGTCATAAAAATCTGAGTCCCATCGACAGTAACATTAGCGAAAGATGCTTGTCATTTAAGACACACTTTAGGTAAATCATCATTAGAAATCAAGGCTTCCTAAAAAGTTCTAGAGCCTTTGCAAGATTTCAAGAAATTCAAATGACATTCAGTTATTAGTATATGAAACACTGAGTTAGTTCTAGAGTGTCTAATACGCGTATTATATTTCCAAGACTCAGGCAGTATAATGAAAACATGTAAATAGTCTAGATATGTGCCTTTAATGCCATACATTTCCTTCTACTTGTCAAAGGATTAGAAACCAGTTTTGTTACACAGGTCCTTAATTGTAAGAATGCTTTTACTTGCCCAGTTTGTATTGTAATGTGTTGGGTTTTTGTAATTATGGTTAAACCATAGTGGTTGGGCTAGGACTTCATAAATATTATCAGAACTCACATAACTTCTTTACGATATGTGTTCCAAGCTTTCAAAACATCCTTCCAATAAGGATATCGATGTGAATTACTTGATCAACATTTGCACCAGATTTTTAAATGAAATGGAAATTAAACGGAATATCACAGGGATTTTCAATTGTTGTTTTTCTACAATACGATCTCAGGCTAGTTAGTTTCAAAGCTTCACAAAAAGTTACAGTATCAACCATCTTTAATCCACTATTTTTGTATACTCTTTTTAAATTGTTCCTTTTGCTTTTATCAGCTTTGTCATTCTATCTGACTTTGAAAAAGATATTCTCCAATGAAGTAATGAAATCTTTTGGAGGATTAGGCAGAGTATTGAATAGATGAACAAATCTTGACATAGCCAAAGTTTTTATGACAGTTATTTTGCCAATCAGTGTCAAATGTCTTTTCCTCCATTGTAAAAGCAATCTATTTATCTCATCTAGTCCTTTTCTTGTATTGATTACCCACAAATTATTAACATCTGTGTAGAATTTAATTCCCAAGACTTCAAACAAACCTTTTGGCCATTCTATTTTAATGTCTTACATAGAATATCCGTACTATTTCTCTTTCAACTTATTCATATTGCTTTTGTCTTATAAATGTTTATTTTAAGTCCCGACATTTTATAAAAAAAAGTATTAATTTCGTCAGTATTAATTTACGCTTTGTTCATTTCCATCAAGAAATAGTTCCGTATCATCTGCATATTGGTTTAATTTATACTCATTATTGCCAGCAGTAATACCTTTGATGTACTCAATACTTCTAATCATACAACCAAGTATTTCAGCGACAAAAATAATGAGGTATGGTGACAGAGGGTCACCTTGCCTGTATCCACGTTCATTTACGACAAAAATCAGAGTGTTTACCATGTTCGATGACGCAGGATGTTGTTTCATATGTCAGTATATTTATCCAACGACTGTTTTAAGGACCAAAACCGAATTTGGCTAAAACAATATTCAAGAACTCTTTTGATACTGGGTTTCTAGAAATAAGCTATCATCAATAAGAAGGTGTAATTCCTTTGGATTATCATAACTGACTGGTTCAGATATTGTGTATTCATCAATGGTTTCTTTTATTGTATTTCTAACTAAGTTTCCATAATCTGGGAAGCAAGGAATTATTAAACTCCCAATAACCTCTCCCTCTTTCTTGGATAAGAGTTTGAAAAAAAATAGGGAAATAGTAGAATGATCAGATTTATATCCTGGTAAAATATTGGAATAGGTTAGGTCACAAATGTCTTGTGAAATAATGAAAAAATTTAATCTAGTTTGTTGCCCTGGATATTGTTCTCCCACGTATATTTCTTTTAATTTTCATTAAATTCTCACAGAATATCGAAAACGTTGTAATATTCAAGACAGTTCAATACCTCTTCCCTGGAGTTTGGGTTATTTGTGTGTTTATAATTCTCTGTTGATGGGTCTAAGACTAAGTTCCAATCACCCACAATGGCAATAGATTCATTTCCGAAATCATACATATTTTCAAACATGTTTCTATAGAATTTGGGTTATCGTTATTTGGTCCATAGAGATTAGTAAGTGTAATTCGTTCATCTTCTACAGTTAGATCTGCGATGATATACTTTCCATGTTCATCGATAATGATTATTGTTCTATGGATGGTGTAGTCAATATCATTAATCAAAAGTATTACGTCGCTTCTTGCGCTAGATTTATTGGGAGCTTATACATTGCAGACCCCGCTCATAACTTCCTTCCTCTTATATTTGTCAGCTAAACCTCTGCAATTTGATGGAATCATTCTAATTTTTTTGTGTCTTGGTTATTTCAAATGGCGATTTTGTTATGGAAACAATAAGGCTCTAAGATAGACATATATACTGATAAATGACATGGCAGGTTGGAATTGAATGTAATTATATAGGTTTTAAAGGTGTGCCATTTAAGACATGAGAAGTCAATATGGTAAGTGTAGTGTCTAACAAGCGTAACAGAGGGGAACATGTTTGCTTCGATTCATTTCTCGGTGCTCCTATTCTTTTAAATAACTTGAAATTTCAAGTATTTTCTTTTTCTTCAAGTTACTCTCAAAAGCTTTAAATGTCGATTATTTTCTTATTACTTTAATTATTTTGTCTTTGCTTCCTAGGGAAGCGTAGTAGGGCCACGGTGAAAATATTTTTTGGGGTCACTACGTGGGACTTAGTATCTCCTACGTAGTCCATACTATCTTCTACGTAGGACTTAGTATCTCTTACGTAGGACTTAGAATCTCCTACGTAGGACTTACTATCTCCTGCGTAGGACTTACTAACGTAGGACTTAGTATCTCCTACGTAGGACTTACTATCTCCTACGTAGGACTTAGTATCTCCTACGTAGGACTTGCTATCTTCTACGTAGGACTTACTATCTCCTACGTAGGACTTAGTATCTCCTACGTTATTTTGTCTTTGCTTCCTACGGAAGCGTAGTAGGGCCACGGTGAAATTTTTGGGGGGTCACTACGTAGGACTTAGTATCTCCTACGTAGTCCATACTATCTCCTACGTAGGACTTAGTGTCTCTTACGTAGGACTTAGAATCTCCTACGTAGGACTTATTATCTCCTGCGTAGGACTTACTAACGTAGGACTTAGTATCTCCTACGTAGGACTTAGTATCTCCTATGTAGGACTTACTATCTCCAACGTAGGACTTAGTATCTCCTACGTAGGACTTACTATCTCCTACGTAGGACTTACTATCTCCTACGTAGGACTTGCTATCTCCTACGTAGGACTTAGTATCTCCTACGTTATTTTGTCTTTGCTTCCTACGGAAGCGTAGTAGGGCCACGGTGAAAATTTTTTGGGGGGTCACTACGTAGGACTTAGTATCTCCTACGTAGTCCATACTATCTCCTACGTAGGACTTAGTGTCTCTTACGTAGGACTTAGAATCTCCTACGTAGGACTTACTATCTCCTGCGTAGGACTTACTAACGTAGGACTTAGTATCTCCTACGTAGGACTTACTATCTTCTACGTAGGACTTGCTATCTCCTACGTAGGACTTTGTATCTCCTACGTTATTTTGTCTTTGCTTCCTACGGAAGCGTAGTAGGGCCACGGTGAAAATTTTTTTGGGGTCACTACGTAGGACTTACTATCTTCTACGTAGGACTTGCTATCTCCTACGTAGGACTTAGTATCTCCTACGTTATTTTGTCTTTGCTTCCTACGGAAGCGTAGTAGGGCCACGGTGAAAATCTTTTTTGGGGTCACTACGTAGGACTTACTATCTTCTACGTTGGACTTGCTATCTCCTACGTAGGACTTAGTATCTCCTACGTTATTTTGTCTTTGCTTCCTACGGAAGCGTAGTAGGGCCACGGTGAAATTTTTGGGGGGGGTCACTACGTAGGACTTAGTATCTCCTACGTAGTCCATACTATCTCCTACGTAGGACTTAGTGTCTCTTACGTAGGACTTAGAATCTCCTACGTAGGACTTACTATCTCCAACGTAGGACTTACTAACGTAGGACTTAGTATCTCCTACGTAGGACTTAGTATCTCCTACGTAGGACTTACTATCTCCTACGTAGGACTTAGTATCTCCTACGTAGGACTTACTATCTTCTACGTAGGACTTACTATCTCCTACGTAGGACTTAGTATCTCCTACGTAGGACTTACTATCTCCTACGTAGGACTTACTATCTCCTACGTAGTACTTAATATATCCTTTTTAGTTGAGAAATGGCTCCATACGAAATGTGAGTCAGTGAATATTCATGACTTACTATCTCCTACGTAGGACTTAGTATCTCCTATGTAGGACTTACTATCTCCTACGTAGGACTTACTATCTCCTACGTAGAACTTAGTATCTCCTACGTAGTACTTAATATATCCTTTTTAAGGATGGTTATTAAGTTGAGAAATGGTTGGCTATGCAGGACGTTACATAGTCGAAATGTGAGTCAGTGAATATTCATGACACTAACGCAGTGTTACTATACTTAGTTGGTTCGTCACGCCGAAGACCCGGGTTCGAATCCCCACATAGGTACAATGTGTTAAGCCCATTTCTGGTGTCCCCCGCCGTGATATTGCTGGAATATTGCTAAAAGCGGCGTAAAACCAAACTCAGTCAGTCAGTCAGTTGATAAAAATGACCATTCATTTGTTGTTATCTTCCAGTCTAAAAAGTACAACGGAGTCGTTGCTGCTTAGATATAAACACACATGGTCGATGGTGATAATCAGTGTGTGTGTTTCGCTGATCATTTCCACAAAGCCTGGAAGTGATGGGTTCGAGATGATCCAACGACAGTTTAAGAAATCAGTCCACCAGTTCAGCTTCAATGTATCGGTTCAAGAGAAGACGAGGGTAGTGTCCGCCTTGAATTGCTTTGTCCAATGTCGTCAGTTGCCAGGATGTCTTGGAGTACAATACCGAAAACCCACGTCGTCTTGTACGAAGTACCGCCTCTCCAACAACACCTGTGATCCTCCCGTGACACCTGGTGTTGGTGTTTGGTATGTTACAGGTAAACGGGCACGTTTGTATTTCAATCTGATCAAGTCCGTGAAGATCCGAGTTAGAACTGATCTTCAGTAAGCCATGCTTGTCGTAAGAGGCGACTAGCTGGATCGGGTGGTTTGGCTTGGTTGACACAACATGGTATCTCGGTTGCGTAGACCGATGCTCATGATGTTGATCAGCGGGTTGGTCCAGACTAAATTATTTACAGACCACCTCCATATCCCTGGAATATTTGTGAGTACTGCGTAAAACATGAATTCACTCACTCACTCACTCAATATGAGTGAGTGAGTTGGGTTTTACGCCGCTTTTAACGATATTCCAGCAATATCACGGCGGGGGACACCAGAAATGGGCTTCACACATTGTACCGAAGTGGGGAATCGAACCCGGGACTTTGGCGTGATGAGCCAACGCTTTAACCACTAATCTACCCCACCCCACCCCACTTAATCTGATCAAAGAATAGTAGTAACATATTTAGTTCAACTCATGGAGGATCTGAGGTGGAAAATACCTTTAAGATGAATAAAATCATAAACTCCAATATCCTTTTCTGTAAGAGATAAACAGGGTAAAAAGAATTCAGGTTATGAAACAATTGCATTAGTATAACAACAGTTGTGCCCATACAACTCTAGTATTACTATGGATTCAAGACTTCAACTTCAGTTGAAATGACATTTACCCTCATCATCTGTTATCCCATGTTTTGATATGTTGCCAATAGTTTTCTGTTTGATGAGGACGTTGACATGACGTCATGTGTGATGTCATGATAACGACTGACATTTTTCACAGCTGAAGGTGTTTTATCAGATTTTTTTCAAGAAGGTTTGAGGTAAAAACATGTTTTGAGAAGGAACATGTTCGGCATGTGATCGTAGATGCTTTGCTGAAACAGGTAAATAGGAAATAATAACAATTAAAAAACACACACACAGGATACATGTTTTCCGTAACATGAAAGGTGTGATTATTTTTGGGACTTAAATTAAAAGTTCATCACACCTTTACATTTCCATAGCAACTGTTTCATATCAGCATTACAACATGAAAGGCGTGATTATTTGGAGATTACATCAAAACGTTCATCACACCATTATATTGCCATGGCAACTTTTTTTATATCAGCATTACAATAGCTGTTGCACCGATACTTCTACAATGGGTGTGCAACAATAGTATCTGTATTACAATATGCGTGCCACCACTATTATTTGTTTTACTTCTGCTACTACTATTATTACTTCTACTACTGCTTGTACTGCTACTACTCTAATATTATTTCTATTATTACTACTACTGCTACTGCTTCTACTACTACTACTGCTACTGCTTCTACTACTTTTACTTCTACTACTACTACTGCTACTGCTTCTACTACTTTTACTTCTACTACTACTACTACTACTACTGCTACTGCTATTACTTCTACTACTACTGCTGCTACTGCTACTATTACTTCTACTACTACTACTACTGCTACTGCTACTATTACTTCTACTACTACTACTGCTACTGCTACTACTACTACTACTACTACTACTACTGCTGCTACTGCTACTATTACTTCTACTACTACTGCTGCTGCTACTGCTACTATTACTTCTACTACTACTGCTGCTACTACTGCTGCTACTACTGCTACTATTACTACTACTACTACTACTGCTACTACTACTATTACTTCTACTACTGCTGCTACTGCTACTACTACTACTTCTACTACTACTATTGCTACTGCTTCTACTACTATTACTTCTACTACTACTGCTACTGCTTCTACGACTACTACTACTTCTACTACTACTACTACTACTACTACTACTATTACTACTACTACTCTCACCACCACCACTACTACTGCTACTTATGCAACATTGTCCGAACAGGCTACTGTAGTAAAGTGCTATGTCAATATGCGATACAGATGAATGAATCTCAAATCAGACACATCGAGTGTAATAGCATGAACAACAAGACGCGAGCAATTCCATTTTTCACGGTGAGCGAGTATGTGACTTGGAGCATCGTGTCAGCATCACCACGGTGAATGTTCCGATGATGATGATGATGATGATGATGATGCACGACAGAGAATGTTCTCTACATGTTTGTGTATATATATCCTCCACAGCGCCTCACAGGTACCTCGGTTGTTTCACAGATGAATCAGGCTCGGCCCGTACGCTCAAAGCTGTAAATGCTGGGAAGTTTGCTGGATTGACGACAGAGATGTGCAAGCTGATCTGCATCAACTATTCCTTCTTTGGTACAGAGGTACAGACACTCTATTGTCAAAACATCAATTGTTTAACTATAGTTATATATATGATTGTACGTTCTTAGTTCAGTTGCTACTACTTTGAGCATTCAGTCCAATAATAATAATGATAATAATCCGTCTGTCTCTTTTGACAGCAACGTGATTGGCATGATTCAGGAAAAGAATGCTAAGCATGCAGGCCTCGCCTGTGAAATGTCTCGCTTGCATCCCAAGTAAACTGTCGTGAGGCTCCCCATTATTCTCGGTGCCCTTGGTTTGGTACCTCCTGATCTCTTGGCGCAGATCAGGAGCGTGCCCTGGTTCTCCACGAGGATCACAGCCCTTCTGACACTCTGGGTAATGCAGAAGGCTGCAGTGTTGGGGAGTCTCCGGAAAGGTCTTGGTGGGTTCGACTAGGCAACGTTTCCTTGGACAAGTCCCATTCGCTGTCTGGACTGCGTGTAAAGGGGACTGTGCCAGGATCACCCGAACCCTCTCTGCTGCATAATATACTGAAAGGCAAAAGAAACACCGTAATATTGGAAATGACATTAAAGTATCTATTGATTATCCGAACCTATTTGTTTTTAAATACACACCGGAAGTCATGTTGGGGGAGATATGAGTCGTGGTCGTATAGCCTGTATTGCCCATTAAAGTATTGTTTGCGATTGAGGTTTCAAATGTTTTTGTTTGTTCAAGGTCACGAGTTCGCACAAACGCAACATTGAAATCGACATGCACGTGTATCATGCATGAATTCAGGCATAAATTGCCGGCTTGAATGGCAACCGTTCACTTGTTTCTAATTTATGCCTGAATTCATGCATGATATATCAAAGAGATGAACATGTTTTAAAATGTAGATTATAAGTTGTTCACTGGTCCCTCGGGGCCCATGGGTTGATGTACCCCCCGAAGGGCGAGGGGAACATAAACAAACATCGAGTGAACAACGTATTTATCTTACCGAACACCTTAATGTTAATTTTGAATTGTTTGAAGCACGGGTACAAATCTTTTTTGTAGCCATCGCTAGATTTTGCTGACAAGAAAAACAGATTTAGAGTTATCTACCTTCCATCGATTTGCATTCGCATAACATCGGTAATTTCCGTACATCATACGTGATTCAATGTTATTCGAGATAAAGAATTAATACCACGAAGTACCAAATGAGTTGCCACTGACAGCGGGGTACATTGAAATGTTACTCGCTTGTAAGCGAAGAGATAGAAGAGCGCTCAGCCAATAAGAAAGCCTCATTTATGTGTGAGGTAAGATAAATGTACATGGATCACATATAAAGTATTGTGCGTGTAATGGAATTACAGTAAACCCCTGAAGATAACCCAGTAGCCCGTGCCTGTTGTAAGAGGCGACTAACGGGATCAGGTAGTCATGCTCGCAGACTTGGCTGACACATGTCATCGTATCCAAATTACCTAGATCGATTTTCATGCTGTTGATCTCTGGATTGTCGGATCCAGACTCGATTATTTACAGACCGAATATTCCTGAGTGCAGCGTAGAACTAAACTCACTCACTCACTCTAATTACAGTATGCATTCGAGTGTTTCTGCGGTGACGTCATCAACTCCAGGGCTAGGGAAGTGAGGAGAAGTCGGTGCGGAATGGCGTGTGAAGGTGACCCCAGCACGATGTGTGGTGGTCGCTGGACTATATCAATCTATAAAGTGGTTCCCTAAAGCTATATTGGCTGGTCTCAAGTGCCTCACGTCCGTCCTAAATGGTGCTGAAGGAAACCAAGTTTTGACTAATTTTTGTCCTTTTTGTTTTGCTGTGTGTGTGTGTGTGTTTTATTACGATAGCAAATAATACAATATTCATACAACTGGATATTACAAAACATACATATATTCAATGCTCAAATTATATAACTGAGTACATAAGTTTAATAGTTGTATGAATTATATACAAAGTACAAGATATAGGAATACAAGAAAGTAAGACAGTGGACACAGGAGATATCCCTTGCTTTACTGGAGCTGCGTCATTATGTTCCAGATTTTACCGTCTGGCTTTCACATTTCTCCCTACCAAACACGACGCAAAGGATTGTTAGAAGTTATATGATTGCCCCCGAAAGTTCTGATCAAAACATTCAGCCTGTGTTATTCTGTTTATCCGCAGAAATTAGCTGGAGAATAAACCCATAAATTCATGTTGGACCAGATCATTTCGGACTCCAGCATCTCTCGGATGACAATATGAATCTTTCAACGTGTCTTATTTATCGTCATATCGGTTGATTCTGTGATAGGTTTAAGTTTAGTTTTACTATGAAAAACATACTTCTGAAATCCAGTGCTATGATTTACAGCATGACAGACACAGCCTTACATCACTGAACCCTGCCGTTTCTGAGAAGACTATGATGAATTCGTAAAGACACTAGTGCAGGGGCTTATGTAGCAAAAATGCTTTCCGTGGGAAGTGCATGTTAATTTTTGGAACCACTAATAATTGTAATCAGTATTGCATATGGATTCAGAAAAACCATGGTTCCATTTTATGTGATGATTGTAAGTGTCATTCTGGGGTAACTGAACATCGGTACCCATAATCGAGCTGCAAAACCAATGTGAGAAAAACATTTTTATACACCTATCACAACATAGGCATGTCGTATATCAAAATGTACCTTGTGATATGTGTTTTACAATTGCCATTATATATCATGAATCTTAATAATATATGTATGCATAATAATCACTATGATCATAATTGCCTCTGTCAAAACCGAAGGTTTGTTGCAGAGGGTATGCATTCAACCCTGTTTGTGTGTGTGCATTTATGTGCTAGCATGTTTTCTCAAAAACTACCAGATGAATTTCAGTGAAACTTACTGGATCTCTTGGGTATATCCCCAGGACAAATCAGTTAGATGGTGAAGAAAGTACGCTCTTCAAAAAAATTCACTGAAAAAATTGGTCTTATTCAATTACATGTCAATCAACGAAAGTAAACGGTACAGAATTGAAATTATGTAGAGCAATACATTGGTATCTCATGCACATTTCACAAGAATGATAGTCATCATAGTCATTACTGCTGTCCACGAGGTGACGTTGACGTTACTACCTTGTATGGCCACCTCTAAATGCTAGAACTGCACGACACCTCCTTGACACAGATTGAATCAGTTGTTGGATGTTTCGTTGTGGAACCCTTCTCCATTCCTCCTGCAGCATGTTGAACAATGTGTAGCCTCGATGGCGGATTACGAAGTTGACGTACACGTTTATCTATCTGATCCCACAGGTAATCAATTGGTTTCAGATCCGGGGATCTGGAGGGCCATGGGAGGACATTGATGTCGCTATTGTCCAGGTAGTCCACTGTAGCACATGTTGTGTGAGCTCTGGCGTTGTCCTGTTGGTACAGCTCCCTGTGGCGGTCGACAAGGCGATGCACGCGAGGACAGAGAATCTGGTCGATATATCGAGCGGCCGTAAGATTGCCTTGGACGAGCAACAATTCCGATCTGCAGGTGTATGAGATGGCTCCCCACATCATCACACCATCTCCACCAAATCTGTCCACTTGCCTGATGCAGTTGGATGCAAAACGTTCATTGCGTGGTCTGTAGACACGTTGTCTTCCGTCACGTCGCTTGAGGGGATATCGCGATTCACTGAACCATGTGTGCCTCCAGCTTCCAAGGTTCCATGGCTGCACCGCGTTACACCACCTGACTCGTGGACGTTGATGTAATCATGTCAGAGAGGGGGCAACTTTTGGACCTCTGGGAGACGGTTCCTGATTGTCTGGTCGGACGTTCTCCGGGCTCCAAACCGTTCTTGTGCTGTGGCAGTCATCTAGGTGGGTTACCCGGATGTAGCGATATTGGGCTGGTGTGGTGACTCACGGTCTTCCTGATCTTGGAAGGTGGTTTGTCTAAATGAAATGTACAAAGGGATCCCACAAACGAGTTATTGTGCTGGGATGAATACTGAAGGTCCTCGCCACGACACTCTTTGGTTCGCCAGCTTGCAATCGTTCAATGGCAATATTTCGGTGGGCACCGTTGAGACCTCCCATTTTCATATCTAGTATTTGCAAGGGTCTTGTTTTGCGAGATGCATTTGGGTCGTTTATAGTCAGAGGATGTACTCGTGCTTTGCACGTAAAAAGCAATAATAAGGTATTTAGTTTAGGTATTTATAGTTTTCGTTTGTCAGCTTGATAATAATTGTTTTAATTCAAAATAAAGAATGTTTTCCTTCCCACGACATTTATCATTATTCTGTGGGGTCACCTTCAAAAGGAATGTTTGAGCCGAACGAGTAAGAATATTTCTTATCCAGTCAACTGTACCCTTTCACGTCAGGCGTAACACATTCCTCTGTGCTGTCTATTTTACACTTTTCCCCGAAACATATTACATTCTTAGAACAACCATTTAAGTGGCATTTAAATATCGTTTGTCAGCTTGATTATAACTGTTTATTGTCTAGATATTGATTCATACAAATTGATGTTATGGTTCAATTATGAAAACATAAAGTGAATTTACTGTCTCGATACATTTCAACTTTAAGAACATTATGTCAGATCAGTCTTGTGGTGTCATTTAATGATCTACTTTCTTGGTGTTTTGGGTGGTCATTTTCTGTTTGATCTCGTGGTGACAATATGAACTTAGCATAACTGAAACAATTTGTCCAAACTTCTGGATGAAACCTTCTATGCAGTTCATCCTAGTAGTGGTGCATTTTCATGATTTGAGTGTTATATTGGTGGCCTTCGGTCCTGTGCACAGAACTCAGGTCACAAATCAGTTGAAGTTAAGCAGCGTCGAGCACGGAAAGTTCTTGGATGGGTGACCGTGTTTGGCAGCTTGACTCCTGAAAGTTTCTAGGACTTCAGTCCTGTCCCACAACGAAGCACATCTGACACATGTGGTCTCACTTAGGCAGGTGAGTTTGTTTCAATTTGCCTCTGTTCACCCAGCAGAAAATGGGTACCCGGTGGGATGAGTAATGTGACTATAACCTTCTAGCGCCTAACAGACAGCTGGAGTTATCCGGGGTAATAATGACCTTCGCTACTGATTGTGCTATGAGCATACCTTGTGTGGAGCTTAGCGCTATATAAATGGACACATTATTATTCATTATTATTTTAATAATTATCCAGTTCATTTTTACAAGACGTCAAGTTAATGAGGGAGTTTGAGTGGGTGAGTTTAGTTTTACGCCGCAATCAGTAATATTCCAGCTATAGGGTGGAGGTAATGAAGGAAGTGCACTTTTCTAGAGTTCAATACCCGTTGAATATTTCTGCATAAAACTTCTTATACTGGCTTCGTTATGGTTCCTTTCAATGATTTGGGATATTGAATTGAGTGAGTTCACACATTGTAACCATGTGGGGAATCGAACCCGGGTGAACACTTTAACCACTAGGCTACTCCAACACCCCCTTTTAGATATTGAAAAGTACTAAACAACGTCATTGTTTTCGTCATTGAACTGAAGGTTTCCAAAGCTATTTATTAAAATACGAGTATAAGTAGAAACGTAGCATAACTCTATGTCCAAATTACACCAGACCAAGATAAAATGTCAAAGGCTATTAACTCGCTTATTTTGATAGACATTTATTGCAAGTACATGTCTTACATTATTGCGATTTTACAAACTTTTTGTTCAATCATGGAAGGTGACTTTTAGAAAGCTTTTACCCGTAAATAATACAACCTTTGCATTAGTATTATCCTTCAACCGTAAGAACCGTATGAGTGAGTGAGTGAGTTTAGTTTTACGCCGCTTTTAGCAATATTCCAGCAATATCACGGCGGGGGACACCCGAAATGGGCTTAACACATTGTGCCCATGTGGGGAATCGAACCCGGGTCTTCGGCGTGACGAGCGAACGCTTTAACCACTAGGCTACCCCACCGCCCCAAGAACCGTATGATCATGTGGTATATCATAAAGGTACTTTATTTTATGAGCATTTTTTCACCTTTAAGGACCTTGCTATTATTCTGAATATAGTAATACTAAAACGTTAACTGAGATCGCTGAAGTTCCCAGTGTGTCATACCTACTTCCCCCAGTATTTGATTTAACCAGGTAAGCTACAGTCGCTTCCATGAAATCAATGTGTATTCATTTACACATGGTATGTAGAATTTCTAGAGCTTAAGTTTTTTGTACCACTTATGGCAGTGCTGATTGATGCATAAGCTACAATTATTTCTAATGACACAGAACATAAATAAACAGCCTGTAAAACATGGCAACAGCCAAATACTTAACATCCTATGCATGGTTGGTAGTCTTTCTATGGAAATTTTTATGCTGTAAGTTACCAACAATGAACTTCAATCTTTATTCAGTACTAAAGAATGTCACAGGCAGGTAGTACATTTAAAATTTACATGAGTAGTTAGAAGTCATTTACAAATTCTGTCCTATAACAATCCTTTTTCTTAAACTCATAGTGAAATATATGTACATTTCCAGATTAGATTCTGTAATAATGATGTGGTAGTATCTGTTAACAGTGAAATTTATTTTCTTACACTTGGATGCTTATAATAGTATGGCTTTAGTTATTTCGTATGAACAGGACAGATTAGAAGGCAATGTAATACGTCCTCAACAGTATTCATATTACATAACTGTCATAGTCCGTTTTCTCTTTGCACACCTGCATACCTGCCAGTTTCAATAAATATTTCTTTACCTATATCATAGTTCTAAAATACGTCATATTTTCCTCAATCTTATATAAATAATTGTGACTTTGTAAAATAGGACTAAACAGCACGTTTTGTATATTTTATTCAATAACGAGAATACTAAACGCTGTCTCAGTTAGTGTTGATCTTCATTTTCCAAGTTGTAAGATAATTAGCATTATGTGTTAAGCTTTAAGACTACATGCATGGTCCGGCCCAAGTCTATAATCTGTCAGTATCGATATACGCTCGTCTTCATTCCCAAGTTTTCTTGATAAGCCTTATGTACTAACTGTTAAGACGACATGTCCGGAGAGAGCAGTAAACATTACTCTATGATAACACGCTCTCCGAGAAAACTGTTAGATAATCTTGGTCATTTCTGCACTCTCAAGTCTTTCAAAGCTACGAGGTAATCTTAAGATTTAGAAAGTCAGCAGTGTAGATTAGCAGCATTTGTAAGTATTGTTTAAAGAAGTGACCATTGAACGCGCGACCATATCACGAACTCTGAGAGCATCGGTGGTATTTATAACGGCCATTATTCGGGGCATTTCACTCATGAAATGCACCGAATAAAGACTGGCCACTAATCGATGCTTCTCTTGGTTATTTGAAGGTGTTGCGGTCCAAAGCTGATTCCCCGACAACAAATTCTAGGTATTATAATTATCCTAGACCAAATATAAACCCTAAAAAGGTTACTATAAGGTCAAGGTTATTATACCAACAATAATATTGCGTGTAATCATAGAAACACAAATGAAAACGAGAGATGGAGGAAGTTGGTGGAATATTCTGCGGTGTTTACTCTTCTGACGTTTTGTCACTATACTGGTGTTTCTGGTGGTGAGCTCCAGTGCCTTGGTCTTATCATAAGCTAAGTGGAATTTATAAGCATCATGCTTAGTTACCTTCAAAGAGAATGTTTGTGTCAAACCATTAAGAAGCCAGTCCATCCATGGCATTTATAATTATTCAGCTGAGTCACCTTCACAAAGAATGTTTGTGTCAAACCATTAAGAAGACAGTCCACCCATGGCATTTATAATTATTCAGCTGAGTCACCTTCACAAAGAATGTTTGTGTCAAACCATTAAAAAGCCAGTCCATCCATGGCATTTATAATTATTCAGCTGAGTCACCTTCAAAAAGAATGTTTGTGTCAAACCATTGAAAAGCCAGTTCCACCCATGGCATTTATAATTATTCAGCTGAGTCACCTTCAAAAAGAATGTTTGAGGCGAAGGATTAATAAAACTTCCTATCCAGTCAACTGTGCGTTTTCACGTCAGGCGCAACACATTCATCTGTGCTGTCTACTTTACACTTTTACCCGAAACATATTATGGTGTTTAGAATATATCACTTGGATGAATAAACATATAAGTGGCATTTAAATACTAAAGTAACGGTAAGTATCCTTAATGGTGGTTTCCAATATTCTTAAAGAAAAGTTCAAAATACTAATACTATAATCTTTCGGGAGTTTCATGCAACTCTCTTTGGTACTTAATGGGGAGTGTTTACACTGTTCGTACCTTTCCCTACATGGCCATTGAAGCCCTGGTCCCCTGATCAGAGAAAGATCTGTCTTACTTTACTTATTGACGGTCACACATTTCAATTGTTGTGTGTATTTTCATGCCATAATTTGTTTGCAATTTTTTAGTAATATTACGGACGGGATACGAAATGAGCTTCAAATGTTGTACACATTGGGATATAGAAGCTGGGTTCTCAGCATTATTTGTTATCCCTTTCTCCTTTCTTCGTCCCCTCTTCTCTCTCTCTTCTAATCCTCAGTTGCTGGTGATCTCTAGCACGTTTTTATATATTGTATTGTTGATAACATTTGTTTAATTTTACAGTTTCATGTTAGTTTTGATTCTCAATCTGTGAAAATCTAGTTATTTTACTATCCTTCGTCGACATGTTTGTTATGATTTGACTGCATTTATTATGAATTTGTAATTTGTTAAAGTCACGATATGGCTGAAATATTGCTGATGTGACTATAAATCTTAACTCAGCCACTCACTCAATTCTATCTCGCCCCTGTCTCTCCCATCGTATAAAAGACAAGCTGGACACCACTGGAATATACACAAATGGAACACACACCCCACCCCCACCCCCACCCACCCCCACCACACACCTTCAAACACCTCTATCGCTTCTCACCGTCTGTCTTTCGACGCAGCACATCAGACCGGAAAAAACGCATTTCAATAAGTTTTTCTGTTGTCAGTTCTGTGAAAGTAAGTAAAGTGTCTGACAGAAACTCTGTACATAAATGTGTATGCCAGATTCGTTGAAGTCACAGTAGTTTAAGTTGCATAATAACTGAACTTGATTACATCAATGGGAGGCAGGGGTACTAAACGTGCGGGGGACATACATTATCTTAAAATACTTCTCTGTTGCCCTCGACAGAAGGCACACTATGCAATTTTCCAGGTCTAGTGATGTACCTGGGTCTAGTGATGTACCTGGGTCTGGTGATGTACCTTGGTCTCGTGATGTACCTTGGTCTGGTGATGTACCTGGGTCTAGTGATGTACCTGGGTCTGGTGATGTACCTTGGTCTCGTGATGTACCTTGGTCTGGTGATGTACCTGGGTCTAGTGATGTACCTCGGTCTGGTGATGCACCTGGGTCTGGTGATGTACCTGGGTCTGGTGATGTACCTCGGTCGGGTGATGTACCTGGGTCTGGTGATGTACCTGGGTCTGGGGATGTGCCTTGGTCTAGTGATGTACCTGGGTCTGGTGTTGTACCTGGGTCTAGTGATGTACCTGGGTCTAGTGATGTATCTTGGTTTGGTGATGTACTTGGGTCGGGTGATGTACCTGTGTCTCCTGGTATACCTGTGTCTGGTGATGTACCTGGTTCTGGGGATGCACCTGTGTCTGGTGATGCACCTGTGTCTGGTGATGCACCTGTGTCTGGTGATGTACCTGTGTCTGGTGATGCACCTGTGTCTGGTGATGTAGCTGGGCTGGTGATGTACCTGGGTCTGGCGATGTACCTGTGTCTGGTGATGTACCTAGGTCTGGTGATGTACTTGGGTCTGGTGATGTACCTCTGTCTGGTGATCCCAGATGATACAACAATAAACATTGTGGTGTGATCCCAGATGATACAACAATAAACCAGATGATACACAATGCTCATTAATGTGGAACAGATTACATGGTGGTGTGATCCCAGATGATACAACAATAAACATGGTGGTGTGATCCCAGAAATGTTATTGGTAATTCATGATCCAACATGGTGGTGTGATCCCAGATGATACAACAATAAACATGGTGGTGTGATCCCAGATGATACAACAATAAACATGGTGGTGTGATCCCAGATGATACAACAATAAACATGGTGGTGTGATCCCAGATGATACAACAATAAACACTCGAAAATGCACATGAAACAAACTCAAACAGTTACATTGCTCACTTGAAGATGACAATTATAAAGGCCAACCTTTGGAACATTGGTTGGGATCGGGCTCCGTATCAACCGAACTCATGTCCTTTATTGTCCCTCCAGTCTTGGTCACTGCACATAGAACTCACTAAACCAATAAAGGAATTGAGCAATACAACCTGTTTACAGAAGCAACCAAGCCTTACATAGTGCCCGAACGAAAGATGTACGTAAAGAGACTATTAATTCTTAAACCCACGAAGGACCGCCCCCGTGGTGTAGTGGTTAGAGCGTCCGCCCGGAGAGCGGAAGGTCGCGGGTTCAATCCCAGGCCGCGTCATACCAAAAGACGTTAAAATATGGTACTTGTTAGTCCCTGCCTGGCGTTCGGCATTAATGGGTACAACAAGGACTGGTCGGCTCGGAGTCAGTATAATGTGTCTGAGTGGGATATTCATGCTTCACTGCGGCATGGTATCTCAGTGGGCTAGCACTATAAAACCAGCTTAAGTCTGGGCTAGTACAAGCAGCCGCACCTACACATACACACGCATGCACGTCGTCATATGAGCAAAATATTCTCAGGCACGACGTTAAACCCAATTTCACCTCACCTAAACCCACGAAGACACATTTTTCTCTATTCCCACCAACTGCCCCAAAGGTGATTAATTTCAGTTGTTTTAGATGGTAAAGGGCTACGATGATGTAAATTCTTGCACACGATTGCGGTTTGTAGTCTAACGTAACGCAAGACTGACCGTAACTACTCAGGCAGTCATCCATACCTCCCAGAAGACTCTGTAATGTGGAACAAGCAAATGGAAATCAATAAACAATTTTACCAGAAACACAATAAAGTACATTTACACTTGCAGAATACTACGGACCACCAATATTCTGTCTACAACATGGCTATCTGAAGGAGACAGACAACTTTAACGTATGTCATTTCATACTCATAAGTCACCATTCTTCTTCTACTTTAGATATTAGGGCCATTGAAGTATTATTAGTTATTGAGAGGATATTATACACAGCTCTGTTACACCTAAAACTGCTTTCCAAGCCAATACAGTGTCTTATCCTGCTCAGGAAATACTTCCTTCATCGACATCAACGTGTAGCATGACTCTTCTCTAGATTTGTCACTCACTGTTTTTGTCAAAATCACCTGCTCTAGCTTTTTCATCCTTAATGTCTTCTGAAAATGATAATAATATTCTTAATTGGTCATTATTTATCAAACATAGCATGAGACTAAGAAATGTACTGTTAAACAATTTAAAACGCAAGAGCGAAATTTTACAATAGCCTGTCATTTTGTTCTCTGCATTATATGTATTGTATACTGTATATTATTAAAATTCAATAAACTCTTTTGACTTAATTTTGACCTTTTAACCGAATTTGAAGTGTCATTGCATGAGGACGTTTGTGGAAGTGACGATTCCCCAACTACGCTTTCATCAGTAATTACATCTGATACTCCACCTTCCATGGGGTGACATTTCACAAAGTCAAACTGGTGTCTATTCAACGACAGTTCACTTACTTCATGTCAATGGACAAACAAATTAAAGCCTTAAATTTTAATGATGTCACTGATTCTATTCAGGCGTTTTCTCTGATGTTTTAATTGAAATTTGCGAAAGAATGTATGCATCGACAAACGCACATGATTGAATGCAATCTGTAGATAAACAACGTAAGCTATGGAAACAGTCTGCCATCACATTGTCAGTACATTGAATAAACAATTTTGTACATACCTGTCGAAGCCTGTCGAACAAAATAACTAACCACCGATTTTGGCGAAATGACATTTCAAAAATATATTCATGAACATATCGTTAGGTACGGCAACACAAACCTGATCCTTTCCCTCCTCTACCTTAAGCGGGATTCCAGTGACGAAGGTATTCAGGTGGACTGAAGATGACTATTATTCTGTTGTTATCCCTACAATATAAGTTGTGTGCTTCTCTCGAGGGTAATACGGCCTGATGTACGCCTCTTTGTAGCAGTGTCACCCGAGCTACAAAGAGGAGTACATCAGACCGTATTACCCGAGGGAGAAGCATACAACGTATTTATCGTACCGCCATGTTAAATGTACACAATATCATTTTATTTTTTGTTAAAGATCGTAACCGACTATATGACATGCAAACAAAATGGCGTCTGCCTCTCGACTGGATTTTTAACATCAGTGAAACATAATCTGACAAGCATAAAACTGCTATAGAAATTGTTAATTATGCTTAAGCTGAGTGTGCAAACCACTGTATGAAATAGCTTAAATAAAGCAGTGAAAGTGGTTAAAATAAATCTGTACAAAGTGAACACAAAACAGCTGATCGAACTGCTTTCGGACTCCGGGCACGGTATGCTTCGTATTATGACGTCATACGATAGTTAGCGCCTGTTTCTCGGCGGTTACCGTGGCAGCGGGTAATATTTTTCTAGTTATCACCCTCCTGGGAGGGTGACACGGAAACTTGTTAAACCGTCATTGACCTATGAAATTAAAGTATTTTACATGAAGGTAAGATAAAAATCCATATTAAACAGAGCTTTTCTGTCTTTTGTTCGATGATGTCATGAAGCTGTTGTCATAATATCTGGGTGTCATTCAATGAAAATATAATAATTCCAGAAATAAATGTTCCTTCGTGAACATCCATGAATAGTGATGAACTATACTATTCACACTTTGCTAAGGATGAAATCATGGATTCAACAAAAACTATGATGTAGGGTCAAATTTGGTTTAAATATCTAAGCTTATTGTAAGCATGGATCCTAGGTTTCGGTATGTCACTGAGTCCTGTGCATCCCATACCTGCTATTAACAGGTGTTGTGTACTTGTCAATGACTTTTTCAATGATTTGCAAAATGGTTCATGGTGCCATGAAAACCATTTTATTGTTACTCATGGATCAAGTGCATAAGGTTAGATTAAAGTGCCTGTTTGCCTAAAGAGAGGTTACCATATTATTATTTATCCAGTTTTAAATGGATACAATTTCAAATTATAAATCTACGTTTAAGTAAAGTTGTGAATTTTTGTGATCCCTAGCAAAGTGTAAGTAGTATATATGTTCATTGGACCATGCAGAACTGTGTTCTATGACCAAGTGACAATTGCTGGGGCCTTTCCCCGTATTATTGTTTCCAGGTCCAGTCTTTCTGGTTCCAAAGAAGATTCTCCCGAACTGAGAATGACCATAAACCTCAACGTTCTCAACAGTCACTCTCTCAGTCTGCTTCCAATAACAGAATCTGTCCAGAATCGGACACGACACACCTGAGATTCTAGGCTTCATCTGTCCAAGTCAGATCTTACACTTGTCTTGTTATGTCAAGTATTTCCATCCCACCCCGATTCACGGCATCACAACACCGACTCGGATCTTTATGCTGGGAATCAAGGGTTTCCATATGGTTTTCTCCACCATATGTTCATGGTATCCGTTGATGAAGATGTGCTTGAGATGATGAATGTCTTCACTGAGGCTGTCTGAATTGCAGATGGCTTTGTTTAATCTGACACCTTTGAAGATCACTGTTAGAATTGATCTTCAGTAACTCATATTTGTCGCAAGAGGCGACAAACGGGATCGGATGCTCATGCTCTTGATCACTTGATTGTCTGAACCAGACTCGACTATTTACAGCCCGCCGCCATATGGCTTGAATATTGCTGAGTGCATCGTTAAGCAAGAAACAACAAAGATGTTTGATCTGAGGAGGGTGGTTTGACATGTAGTGTATGAACTGGTCCATGTGGGTTAGTTTGCAGTAGACGACAGTGTGGATGTTGTCTTGACCGTTGTCAAAGTGTACATCGAGGAAGGCTGCTTGGTCGTGTTTACATGTTCCATTGTGAAATTGATTCAATGGGTTGTAGGTTGGGGTAGTCCAGTAGGACTTCGTGGTCCTGGTCTTTGTCTAGGATGGTGAAAGTGCCATCTACATTTCTGTACCAAGAAACTCGGATGATGAAATATATACTCTAAACATGGCTTATGAAGTCCGCTAAGAAAATAAACGTCCACTTGACAAATCAAATGACTACTGGCCATTTACTGGTATGTCATCAGAGGTTTTCACTAACAGTAGCGGTACATGTGCACCATCAATTCTGACCACATTCCATAATGTGGTTATGCTTGTTTGTGTACCCCGAAACCGAAGCCATTTATAAGGCATCTGCTACTACATTAATGCCAAAACCTCGACGTGATCATACTGATCCTTCAAAATATTGACTCTATATTCTATATCCTCCTATTTTAGCTATGATAGTTCAGGGCAAAGTGTACTTTATCATCCAAAACTGGGTTCCACAGGAGATATTGCTTGTGTGAGATCATACGATATCTCCTTGGAGATATCGTTTTGACAGTAGATTGTAGTAGACATTGTGTAGTAGACATTGTGTACAATGCCCTGTCAATGCTATGACGTCATGAACTTGATGAAGTCACAATGCTTGTCTTGAGGTAGTACAGTGTTCAGAGATGTACATTTTTCTTTAAAAACTAATGAAGAATGATTTTTGATGATAGAGTCTCATCCTCGTGTCTACTAATATCAATTATATCAACCACTCGCTGATAAAAGTAAAAATATCCTCGGCAAGCCTCGCATATGTGTAACTTTATCAACTCGTGTTGATGTTTGATATCAGTAGACACTTGGGTGAGATTCTCTATTTATTACACAACACATGGGGGGTAGAGCGAACTGTATGTCTTACATAGATTAGAACCGTGGGCTACCATGACTCTGAATATGCATGCACCGTGCAAGTAATGTTTCCACATCTGCACAGGGAATGGTTCACAAAGTATATTCACTAAGACGTTGAACCGATTCTTACGTTGAGGGTAAACTCAACATGATCAGTCGTGCATGTTTTCGTAAATATGGCATGTTCAGTGACGGTTCCATCGTCTGAGCTTCCTTTGAACAATAGACACAAAAAAGGTTAAGGTTATGTCCCTTAAGTACAAGTGTCATCCCTCCAACGTTCTTTTGTGGTCGCAATTATCTATTGCACATTTTCAATGAGGATCGATGGTTTCAACCAGGCACGCTTCTACAGACCTGGAGAGCTGAGAAAAAATATATATATGTTGCAGCTACCAGAACCATCTCCGCCATTTGGGAGTGAGTGAGTTTAGTTTTACGCCGCACTCTGCAATATTCCAGCTGTATGGCGACGGGCGACCATTTGGAAGAAGTATTAATTTGTTGAGAACAGTTTCAACAGTAGTGGTGTTTTGTTGTTATTTGGAGAACTGTGTTAATGTTGTCGTTAATACTACAATCCTTTAAACCCCCCAGTTTAGTTGATAGTTTATGCAAATGCGTGTTGATCTATTCAGCAAATATCTTGTAGTATATTTCACTTTCCTTGTGTGTCCTATTAGTTTACCTACATCGCGTGCCAACTTCTCTAAAACGACTGGGGGCGGTGGGGAATATCAAGGCGGGGAACACCAGAAATTGGCTTCACACATTGTACCCATATGGGGAATGGAACCCGGGTCTTCGGCGTGACGAGTGAACGCTTTAACCACTAGGCTACCCTACCTCCCCTTGTGGCTTTGTAGTGGTATGGTGTGGGCTTACTGGAAACACACCTTAAGTAAGTCACGGATATGGCACTGGGCAGTGTTGCCGTGCCAACAACCAGGAGGTACACGTTGTGCGTTGTGCGCCGACAGACGTCGGTGTGTATTTCAGGATGGCAACGCAAGGGCATACATGGCTCGTATTGTTACAGAATACCTCAAGCGGTAAAATATGACCACCTTACCATGGCCAACGCTCAGTGCATACAAACGTGTCTGGGATATACAAGGATATACATGGATATATCGGCTTTTTTCAACGAACTTAGCGCTGCTATGCCGGTAGAATGAACCAAGTTGACACTGGACGTTTAATTATGAGTCGAAGTCGGAACTTGCTTGAGAATAGAGGCGCATTCATGCGATATTAATGGGTCTTTTCTATGGCCAATCAACTAACAAAATCAATGGTCATAATGTATACATTCAACGACTGATGCAAATTTAAATCAGATGCCCTCATTACCCTGTTATACTACTGACCTAATTATAGTTCTGACATATCAATATTTGTGACCCCATGCAGATCCCGCTCAGTCTTCAGTAACCCCTACTTGTCGTAAGTGGCGACTAAGGAGATCGGATGGTCAGGCTTGCTGACTTATTTGACACATGTCATCGTATCCCAGCAGCGAAGACCGATGCTCGTGTCGTTGATAACTGGATTGTCTGGTTCAGACTCGATTATTTACAGACCACCGCTGGAATATTGCTGAGTGCCTAGTAAAATGACTAACAAAACGAAAAATCTTGTGATGTCCTACAATTTTAATTGTATAGATTGTTTATAAAGGGGCAGATTTTATTGCCTCTTCATTGACTTTTCAAAGGCATTTAACACTCAAACGATGTTCTGCACTCATTGAGTGAGAGTGGTATAAAGGGTAACCTTTTTTATATAATTTCATCAATGTATAATAATTTATTTGCTCGTGTTAAACGTATCTTCTTGTCTATGTGTGTTACCTGTAACGAGTCAAGGATGTGTTCAGAGGCACACATATGTGTTATATTTATAGACAGGTCATGAGTGAGTGAGTGAGTGTACCCTTGTGACTGACTGAGTTGCTGTTTTACGCCGCTTTTAGCAATATTCCAGCAACATCACGGCGGGGGACACCAGAAATGGGCTTCACACATTGTACCCATGTGGGGATTCGAACCCGGGTCTTCGGCGTGGTGTACCCTTGTGGAAGGTAAAGGTAGTCAAGGTGTTACCGTTACTTTGTCAGTTAATGTCTTGTGCTCCTGTATGTTTTCTAATGATGTCTCAATAAAGTCCAACACTTGTTCACAATCGCAGGTAAAGATAACAAAATATAATAATAATATAATAATGGCGATTATAAAACAAAAACAGCATATAACTAGTGTATAAAATCATATATTGATACACAGCTACATACACACATGCATAGGATACATTAAAGGTCACATGCAACGTAAAACACAACTTTGCAGATTCTGATACCTTTCGGTATTGACTTACCGAAACAAATAATCAAAAATGCAAATTTAACTTATAAAGTTGAAAAACAACGCGATGAAAAAAACTGCGCGGAATCGTAGTTCAAACGATTCACTAACTTTCCCCCAGCGCTTGGGGGAATTGAAGTGGTTTCAATAACTGGGCTGCGCTCATAGCACATGCGCAGTGAAATAGGTTCGCTCAGCTTGGAAGCGGGTTGTCCGGGTAATATTCGGTGAAGGCTTTGGTGTGAGCTATTTTTCTAATGTTTTGTTGATATTTCACAGGCGCGAGCTTTTTATATGTTATTACAGTAGATTACCGATTTAACTGTTATATAATTTCATTTGTCTATTTCACCACACGTTCTTCTTACCGAGTCACCTTCTCAGTTCGATACTTAAAAGCAATGTCATTATTTAGCGTTGACAGAATTTCAAACTGTGATATAGATATGTCGTTGTTACAGACAAAACTAAATGTCTGTTTTATTGGCACCTATGTGTCTGCCTGCCCGTCTGCTAATGACAATATTCAATACACGATTTCGATCACTGACCACATGCAATTTGAACTTAACCCCTATCAGGCTATACACCATAAACAAAACGCATTGATTTATGGCCCGAGTTCGGTCTCTGTCACATTATGTAATTACACAGACAGGCAGGTGTGATACTTGTACACATGACATGTTATGATGTCTGTTGATTGATGTCTGCATGATTTACAAAACCCAAATGTCTATATATACAGCCGTGAGGGCATCTGCAAATGAACCAGCCGTTACACAGCGCTCTGACTGGGTTCGGTATCCCGGCTGCCTCGTTTCTTGAGAAGTAAACCCAAGTACAAAATATTGCACTTTTGATTTGCGATTGTACGCTTATAATTTTGTTGTTATGTTTTTTCATAACCAGTAATGTATATTATATGTCATGAATAAGTGATAATTGTGTTTTGATTATGTTTGACTTTTTTGGTTGCATGTGACCTTTTACCTTTAACAATTTTCCACACAATTATTTTAGACAGAATCCCTTTTCTTGTTCATTTCTCGTTTACTTGAAGGTACAAAGGAAGGGCGTCGCCTGTTTGTACTTAATGTCGACACACGCAGTTTAAGACCTGGGCCCACTTGCACAGAACGATCTTAGCGCTACAATTATTGTAAGTCCTTAAGATCACGATCTTAGGCTTCGGTTACAATCGCCATCTACTTGCACAAAGCAATTGTAGGCTAAGATCATTGAAAGTTACAATCAAAACTTACAATTGGTCCAGACCAATTGTAAGGAGCTAAGATCATTTTAGTCATTTTAGAAATGGCATTCAAATTAGTGTCTGTTTCACGCAAATAATCAGCTTTACGTTTTGGAGATTGCATTTATATTGCATAAAACTGTGTGGTTCGCCTCGACACTTCAACAACACGGAGAATGCACAACCGATTTAACGTCGGATGCATTGTTATTTACTGTAGTGAAACACATAACTATCGTGTCGATATCACAAAGTACTATTCCCACCCGATTCAATGTTGGAATAAGTGTGAAACAACATACCTTCTTGATAATAGTGAATGGTGTCCGCGTGCGATTAACAATGGCCGTGACCTTTTCATTAACTCAAGAGCAGATAATTTTACTTTATACGCAAGATTGGAGTGGTTTCCCTTGGCATGTGCCGTTGCCGTACAGTCTTCCATGCCCATTGCAGAGCTCAACATACTGATATCTCTTTTCGGTCATGGAGTGATTTTGTCTTAGTTTCTCATTAAAGTAATCTACAAGTAGATACAAGTTAACGTGCAAAATCAAGTTTCTTTCTCATCCATAAATCTAAATTTGATTATGCAATTTAAATACATGTATATACAAGTAGTCATGAAATAGGGATATACACATGATGAGGCATTAAAAAGTTATGTTTCAAAAGAAGTTCACTTTAAGAAAAATATTTATCAACGCAATAGGGTTAAATAATTAATATACGGTGAATACGTATTTAATAACTACTCTCTTGAAATATTATTTAACACACGTATTTCCCTGCCATGCATTCTTTACAACACTTCTGTAGCCATTATTTTATTGTATTTTATTCTCGGATATATTTAGGATTTTACAACCACCCCCCACCCCACCACCACCAACAGCTGCGTATTAAACAATGTCTCATTGACAACCATTGGCAAATCATACATTTAGGTGTTATATCATAAGGAAATACTGTTTATATTTGTTATTTTATGTTCCATAATTAAGTCACTAAATCTAGATTCAAATTTATTCATGTATTTTTTCGTATTTCAGTATTTTCATAAAACATGGGTAGGTATTTCTGTGTTTGCAATACAACATTCTCAGTTCATAAATCAAGACAGTTCGAATGTAGAAAAATATATGCTATCGTCCATGTAATCGGTTCCTTCTAAGATTTCTGGGACTTTTTCATGAAAATTCTGCAAGGTGCGATTGAGGGAGGTATGTATTGTGTACTGGGACCAGTATCACTTTTTATTTGCGCAGCATGCTATGCGCACTTTCAGACAACTGTAGACGGGAGTCGAGTTTAAGAAATTCGTGCCTCCACCGTTGAAGAGTTCGATCTTAGTTAAGATCGCGATCTTAAATACATGCCGCCTTACAATCGCTCTAAGATCGGCTTTGTGCAAGTGGATTAGGGCAATTGTATGGTGATTGTAAAGTTGATTGTAAGGCCCTAAGATTGATTGTAACTAAGATTGCTCTGTGCAATTGGGCCCTGAAGGGAGCATGGAATGTTCCGAAAACAGAACATGAGTAGAGTCGCTTAAAACTGTGTTTGTCTTTTTAATTATTGGCTGTTCATAAAAATTGCCGATACTTTCCAAAGGTAATCCAATTGTTTTTGCGGACGTATTGAGAATTTTGAACGTTTTGTTTTTGTTTTGAACAGACAGGTTCCCATACCAGCTGAGAAAGTTGAAAGTCAGAACACTCTGAAGAACACTTCTATAAAAGAACATCATAATGGTTTGATCTAACTTGAAGAGTTTTCATGAACAACTCACTTGTGAGACCACTTGTGTCACGTGTGATTCGTAGTGGGGCAGGACTGAAGTCCTAGAAACTCTCAGGAGACAAGCTGCCAAACACGGTCACCCTTCCAAGGACTGTCAACCATCCAAGGACTGTCAACCATCCAAGGACTGTAAACCATCCAAGGACTGTCAACCATCCAAGGACTGTCAACCATCCAAGGACTGTCAACCATCCAAGGACTGTCAACCATCCAAGGACTCTTTGGGGACTAGATAAAGGCTTAGAGACTAGAGGCATGAAAGTTAATCTAATTAATATTATTGTGTTTGGAAATGGCACCTTAAAGTTATATAAAAAGTGGTTTTATGAGGGTACATCTATAAGAAACAGTATCTTTATATAAATACCTTGCGCTTGTATTAACCCCTAAGGTTATGTAGAGCAACGATCAGAAATGTTTTGTAGGACAAGCAAAGAAGGCAATACTGCTTTATCAGTTAAGAATTGCCAAACATGATTTGCCCAGATCTGTTACTACATTTGATTGTATAATAACACGTATTATGTTTCTGTTTTGTTTGTTTGTTGTTTTACGCCGCACTCAGCAACATTCCAGCTATAATCTGGACCAGGCATTCCAGTGATCAACAGCATTAGCATCGATCTACGCAATTGGAATATGATGACATGTGTCAACGAAGTCAGCGTTAGTCGCCTCTGACGACAAGCACGGGTTGCTGAAGACCACTTCTCGCCCGGATCTTCACGGGTTGCTGAAGACCACTTCTCGCCCGGATCTTCACGGGTTCAAGAAATAGGACACCAAGCAACCTTCACTGCACTTTTTTAAGCAAAGAATACATGATAATCTCTTTCAGTTACGACAAGCGTCCTTACATGCAAATCATAGTGTTAGCAAGCCTTTTCAAATATTGAAAAGTATTTTTAGCACGGATGATCTTCCTGAAAATTTGAGAACATCCCACTCAAGGTTTAGATGTTGCAATATCAAACATGCTGATGAGACTGGCAGAGATGGTCGTATAACATAAAATGAAGGATGTTCTCTGTCATGGAAGCTAAAAGGTAATGTTGCTGTGGAGGTCGAATTGCACATTTGCTACGTTTGTCAAGTCTGAGTGGTTGATGTTTCAGCTAAAAGCCTACCATTAACGATTCCATATCTGTTTCTAAGTATAAATATTGATGTTTTTAGAAATATCAGTCATGTACTGTATCATGTACTATAAAACCATCCTCCAGTGGTATATATAATGTAAAACGCGCACGAATGATCACGTTTTTATGGGCTGGAAGCCTTATACTGAAGAACACAGTCTGAAATTTACTTTAAAGGTCACATGCAACGTAAAACACAACTTTGCAGATTCTGATACCTTTCGGTATGGACTTACCGAAACAAATCATGAAAAATGCAAATTTAACTTATAAAGTTGAAAAACAGCGCGATGAAAAAAATTGCGCGAAATCGTAGTTCAAACGATTCACTATTTTTTTTCGGGGGAAAATTGGTTTCAACAGCTGGGCTGCGCTCATAGCACGTGCGCAGTGAAATAGGTTCGCGCAGCTTGGAAAAGGGTTGTCCGGTGAATACTCGGTGAAGGCTTTGGTGTGAGCTATTTTTCTAATGTTTTGTTGATATCTCACAGGCGCGAGCTTTTTATATGTTATGACAGTAAATTAACTGTTTATATAATTTCATTTGTCTATTTCACCACACGTTCTTCTTACCGAGTCACTTTCTCAGTTCGATACATGTACTTAAAAGCAATGTCATTATTTAGCGTTGACAGAATTTCTAACTGTGATATAGATATGTCGTTGTTACAGACAAAACTCAGTGTCTGTTTTATTGACACCTATGTGTCTGCCTGCCTGTCTGCTAATGACCATATTTAATACACAACTGCGATCACTGACCACATGCAATTTGAACTTAACACCAATCAGGCTATACACCATAGACAAAATGCATTGATTTATGGCCCGAGTTCGGTCTCTGTCACATTATGTAATTACACAGACAGGCAGGTGTGATACTTGTACACATGACATGTTATGATGTCTGTTGATTGCAAAATGTTATGCACAAAAATGAGCATGTATTTACGAAACCAAACATCTCTATATATACACACACAATGAGCCGTAAGGGCATCTGCAAATGAACCAGCCGTTACACTTGAGTGTACACCCACCTGCTCTGACTGGGTTCGGTATCCCGGCTGCTTCGTTTCTTGGGAGTAAACCCAAGTCCACAATATTGCACTTTTGATTTGCGATTGTACGCTTATAATTTTGTTTATATGTTTTTTCATAACCAGCAATGTATATTATATGTCATGAATAAGTGATAATTGTGATTTAATTATGTTTGATTTTTGGTTGCATGTGACCTTTAATTTCAAAATACTGTACTATAAATGCATAAACAGCGAGTATTGAACTGCAAATGATGCGATTTCATCAAATAAAGTGAATACATTAAATAAAGTGATTTCGTCATCTGAATTCCATTGTGTGGACAATCTAAGAGAGGTACGCGGTAAATTGCTAAAAGGTAAAGAACGAGGTGTGGTATATTTCACGATATTTCCCGATAAAACATCATCATACCATGACATCTTTTATCGAGACTCAGACGTTCGCCAGCGGCTTAATGAAGTCGTTATTTCCTTGAGGGTAGGGCGTTGCTCGGAATAGACGTAGATTAGCAACGCAAGCATGATGCATTGTTGGTATCTCTAAAGAGAAGTATCTGACACGTGGTCCATTAGCGTGCAGTGAAACACTACTGGAAAAGTATATCCCCTTGGAGAATACCCTTATGATTTATTTCCTAAGCAGAAACAGTATGAATTCGAATGTTACAATGGACTCTGAAGTATATTGCGAATGGTCTTAGGTGGCGGTGTAGTTCATTGTGCAACAGTGTTCAAGTGTGCTACAGCCTTTACAGTGTTCCATTCAGCAAGAGGCAGCCTGTCGCTATGTGTAGAGTTGTGTAGATTTGTGCTATATTTGGACTGAGTGAGTGTGAGTGAGTTTAGTTTTACGCCGCACGCAGCAATATTCCAGCGATATGGTGGCGGTCTGTAAATAATCGAGTCTGGATCAGACAATCCAGTGATCAACAGCACGAGCATTGATCTGTGCAATTGGAAACCGATGATCTGTGTCAACCAAGTCAGCGAGCTTGACCACCCGATCCCGTTAGTCGCCTCTTACGACAAGCATGGGTTACTGAAGATCAATATTCTAACCCGGACCTTCACAGGTATATATTTAGACTGAGAGTTCTGGAAAAGCATCTGTCTTTCCAATATACTCTAAAGCAGATTATTATGGAAAGTTCCCGACCACTTAGTCTGTATACGAGGGCATACATGTCCTTTGTCTCGGTCATCTTATAGTGATAATAATGATAATGTGGGTACTTATACCGCGCAATACTCCACACCACAAAGTGGCATGCTCAAAGCGCGCACAAACAGCACAACATTATTACCCCGATAACACAAGCTGCCTGTTAGACGCTAGAAGGTAATAGTCATATGACTAATACCACCGGGTACCCATTTTTCTGCTGGGTGAACAGAGGCAATTTTGAACAAAGTCACTTGCCTAAAGTATGACCACATGTATCACATGTGTTTTGTTGCGGGGCAGGACTGAATTCCTTGACACCCTCAGGAGTCAAGCAGCCAAACACGGTCACCCATCCAAGACCTTTCTGCGGTCAACGCTGCTTCACTTCAACTGATTTGTGACCTGAGCTCTAAGCACAGCCCTTGAGTTTCTACTGTCACTCAAGAAGCTGTTATGTGAAAATACTTTTTTATGTTTCACATTGTTTTTATTGCTATAGTCGCTGCTTTCATATTACACTGCCCTTGAGTTTGTCACATCTTGTACTGCCATTGTAATTCTTAACTAGAGATTGGCACTGATTTGTAACCCTAAACATCTTTGTTGATATCACATGTCGTTGTTTCACACACAATTCTTTCCCCTCCTGATTTCCAGTTAACTTATTGTTTCAAATTGGCCGATACATGTTTAATAAATGAAATTAGGTCTGTGCCTACGAATACATGCAACATTGCACTTTGAGAACACGATGACTGGCATGACCATATACAAAACAAAAATCGGTATATTGGTGTAATTATATACTGCCCATTGCACTTTGAGAACACGATGACTGATATGACCATCTACAAAACAAAAATCGGTATATTGGTGTAATTATATACTGCCCATTGCAATCGTTGTTAAATAACTACACCCACAATAAAGCCGCTCTGAAATGTTCACCTTGTCACGCCCCTGTCACGCCCATGTCACGCACCTATCACGCCCCTGTCACGCACCTGTCACGCACCTGACACAGGCCCACAGAATCCAATATTAATGCAACAACATCATCCTTGAAAACAGCGCGTATTGTCGTGCCAGGATGGTTAGTATTAATGCAATCCTTACACCGTCTCACACCCAGCCCTAAGTTATCGAACGTGTCGTCACGGTCAGTGCTACATTATCTTCAGTTGTGTTTAACGACATTGTTCTAATCAATATTTTATTGCACCAAACATTTTAATGATTTGTCAATAAGAGATGATAACGACATCAGAGTGACACAACTGACTATTGACTACCACTGATGAAAGATTTTGAAGACACCCAACGGATTTTCTGGAAATTAAAATCTACTAAAATGGTAATGCTTGGATATTTACCGTTAAGGCATTTGGACATCGCTAATCGATTTACACTTTAACAGAATGCTAAAGACCACGATTTCGTACAATACATAAATAAGTGAATGGACGCAGAGTATGTTGCTGGAAGGGATGATTTGCATGAACGAATTTAACAAAAAAATGCCATATTCGTTTGTCGCCGTATCGTCGACAGTTTATCATAAAAAAAATTAAATTTTTAATAATAATAGTTTATTACTGTGTCATATGTTACATGTAGTAGTACGTTTTGGCACCTTACCTTATACAAACACCGGGCCAGTTCTGGCCTAAATGACACCAGATAAATACATATATTTTTCAGTAAATTGAATAAAAACTATTATAAAAAATATTCATATATATATATATATATATATAAAACTATATATACATCAGTCACACCGTTTCACACTTCATGATCTCTCAGAACTGTTAAAAGGGAGCTATATTATTAATATCAACCTTCTCATCTCTCGTAGAGTATTTACCACCCTTTTAAGAGACAGTTGGTAATATACAACTAATCACAGAAGGAATAAAATACATTCAAATATACATAAAAGAATCACTCATTCACAATACATTCATTCACATACAAGTTACATAGATTATAGTGGTATATAGATCAAAGCTAGTCTTGCAATAACCTCCTATAATACATGAATTGCAGAGATTTACAAAAGTCATATTGGATATGGTCTGTTTCCATCAGCCAGCAGAATTTTTCTTGTGGTGGAAGATTAAGAAAATTATCATAAATCTGCATGCACTTATAAAACAGTTTTTGACGGATAATGACACGCAGTGGAAACTAAAATTGAACTTACTCATCCTAGAAAGCATCTGATTCCCATTGTCCCATTTGCGAGTGTAACATACCAATAAAAGATTTGCAATCTTGTTATCCGATATTCTGAGACAACACACTGCCACTTGCTATCTGTAATTCTGCATAACCAATAACATTATTATTCCCGAGAGAGGGTCTGGTACATTCTATATCACATACATGCAGGGCTTGGTATCAATTTTATATCATCAGACACTAATGTGTGTCTTGCTTTCCTATTTTCCAGTTTAACATACCAATATAAGCCTTGTTATGCCGTGTTCTGGAATGACATACCGCAAAGTGTCTTGTTATACAAAGTTCTGAAAGATGACACTTGTTGTTACCCTGGCTGGCATTTAGGATACCACACACATCGTCGTTCTGTATTCATTAACTCTCAGTCAGGTTTCCTCAAAACACGCCTCTTGATCTTGGTAAGAAACGGTCTTCAGCAATTAAGTCTTGTCGTAAGAGGCGACTATAGTCCGTTTGGCTCAAAATCGGACCGATGAATTGCAATCTAACTCGAAAACTACTAAACATATAATACTGAATGAAACACTGATCATAATCAAAACATCAGACAAACCCTGTGATTTTTTTGCAGAATTTATGTACTAAAAATAAAAAAGTTGTTTAACAAACTGTCATTACAATTTTGAAACCGTTTTACTATTTGCTACGAAGGAGGACTGCAAAGAGAGGAACAGCCAGGTGTACGCGGAGCACGTGCACAAGTGCCGACAAAGTAATTGAATCATTTACCTGTGCTGTGCTGTCTCCATCCTTTCTCGTACACCTGTCTGTTCCTCTCTTTGCACCCCTCCCTCGTAACAAATAGTGAACGGTGTCAAAATTTTATCGATAGTTTATAAAACCACTTTTTTATTTGTAGGACATAAATTCTGCAAAAAAATCACAGAGTTGGTCTGATGTTTTGATTCAGATCAGTGTTTCATTGAGTATAATATGTTTAGTAGTTTTCGACTTTGAGCCAAACAGACTATAGCGATGGGTCAGTCTCGTTCGCGTGCATTCTGAATGTCATCGTGTCCCAACAGCATAGATCGATGGTCATGGTCTCAATCACTGGATTGTCTTGTCCAGAAACGATTATTTAGAGACCGCCGTCCAATAGCTGTAGTATTGTTGAGTACGGCATTAAACAACAAGCAAACAAACAAACAAACAAACAAACAAACATACTTTTCTACTAGAGGTATATGTCTGGGTTTATTCCTGAATCTATATATGGAATATTGTCCTTCGCTAATTCTTGTTCTGTTTAATAAGGATCACTATACGATGTCAAAACTACCAACAAAGTGAAAGTATTAATTAAAGCACCGACTGTCTTTATTATAAAAACGATGTATATACGATATATGTTTTTACCGTAGTACGTGACGGAACGCCGTATTGATTCCATTTATACGTATGAATGCTCCAATCAACATCATGGCTCTTCAAATATTTATGTGCAGGTGTATATTGAGAAGCGCCGTGTATTGAACGCTATTTGCCCTGCTCGTCAGATAGTGTAGGGCCACACCATGCAGACGTTGGTTGTTCAGCTGTTGACATTCTACAGTGTATATAGGTGTATTACATGTCATGGCCAGGATGTGTTCCTTACCAGAGTGACGCCCTCCTCCCTGGTCTGTGATTCTCTGTGTACCTACACAACCAGGTGTGGCTCCTACTTCTGGGATGCTGCCACCGGATCCTGCCACCTGCATGCAGGAAGAGACACCGGCAGCAGTAGATGGGGTCGGCTGCTTGTTCAGTATCAGGTAATTACAGCAAAGATTATCATTTTGGAGAACTAAATTTAACCCTTATTATCAGTCTCAGGTTGTTAAAGCAACGATTATGCTTTTGGAGAAGTAAATTAAATCTTTATTATCAGTCTCAGGTAACTACAGCAAAGATAATATTTTCAAAGAGCGTACGAAATTAAATCCGTAAATCAATTCTAGGTAATAACAGCAAAAGTGCTCTCTATATATTGAGTTTTATGTTAAATCCCTATATTCAGTAGCTGTAATTGCAGCAAACATAGTTATTTTACAGAGAGCACGGAATTTAACTCACATATATCAAGATTTAGTAACTAAAGCAAGTACGCTCTCTCTATATGGAGCAGACCCGTGAAGATCCGGGGTAGAATAGGTCTTCAGCAACCCATTCTTGTCAGAAAAGGCGACTATGCTTGTCGTAAAAGGCGACTAACGGGATCGGGTGGTCAGGCTCGCTGACTTGGTTGACACATGTCATCGGTTCCCAATTGCGCAGATCGATGCTCATGCTGTTGGTCACTGGATTGTCTGGTCCAGACTCGATTATTTACAGACCGCCGCCATATAGCTGGAATATTGCTGAGTGCGGCGTAAAACTAACCTCACTCACTCACTCACTATATGGAGCACAAAGCCAAATGACAATGACAGTGATTGTCATTGTCAATGTGACAAAGTTAAATCCTTATATTCAACCTCAGGGAAATACAACAATATCCTTATATCCTTATCTTTAAGAGAAATCTTTATGAAGGAGCTAGCAAAGCGAACACACGTTTAGTTGCGAGTAGTTTTTTTGAGAATAATTTAAGAAAAATCATACTTCGGTCATCTTATGCTTGATGGCAATGAAAAACAGTCCTACCTTAATAATTGGGTTTACTGAACACAGCATTAGCTCGTGAGGGACGTTTACCTGATACAGCATCCGGGTATGAGTGGTTTATTCCTTAAACCATTGGCGTATACGTGTGGTTCAGTAGATAAAGCATTGACGTACAAGTGTGATATATTTGTTAAACCATTGGCGTATACGTGTGGTTCAGTAGATAAAGCATTGACGTACAAGTGTGATATATTTGTTAAACCATTGGCGTATACGTGTGGTTCAGTAGATAAAGCATTGACGTACAAGTGTGATATATTTGTTAAACCATTGGTGTATACGTGTGGTTCAGTAGACAAAGCATTGACGTACAAGTGTGATATATTTGTTAAACCATTGGCTTATACGTGTGGTTCAGTAGATAAAGCATTGACGTACAAGTGTGATATATTTGTTAAACCATTGGCGTATACGTGTGGTTCAGTAGATAAAGCATTGACGTACAAGTGCGATATATTTGTTAAACCATTGGCGTATACGTGTGGTTCAGTAGACAAAGCATTGACGTACAAGTGTGATATATTTGTTAAACCATTGGCGTATACGTGTGGCTCAGTAGACAAAGCATTGACGTACAAGTGTGATATATTTGTTAAACCATTGGCGTATACGTGTGGTTCAGTTGACAAAGCATTGACGTACAAGTGTGATATATTTGTTAAACCATTGGCGTATACGTGTGGTTCAGTAGACAAAGCATTGACGTACAAGTGTGATATATTTGTTAAACCACTGGCGTATATGTGTGGTGTATTAAATAAAGCATTGGAGCATAAGTGTAGTTTATGAGATAAAGCATTGGCGTATACGTGTGGTTCAGTAGATAAAGCATTGACGTACAAGTGTGATATATTTGTTAAACCATTGGCTTATACGTGTGGTTCAGTAGATAAAGCATTGACGTACAAGTGTGATATATTTGTTAAACCATTGGCGTATACGTGTGGTTCAGTTGACAAAGCATTGACGTACAAGTGCGATATATTTGTTAAACCATTGGCGTATACGTGTGGTTCAGTAGATAAAGCATTGACGTACAAGTGCGATATATTTGTTAAACCACTGGCGTATATGTGTGGTGTATTAAATAAAGCTTTGGAGCATAAGTGTAGTTTATGAGATAAAGCATTGGCGTATACGTGTGGTTCAGTAGATAAAGCATTGACGTACAAGTGTGATATATTTGTTAAACCATTGGCGTATAAGTGTGGTGTATTAAATAAAGCATTGACGTACAAGTGTGATATATTTGTTAAACCATTGGCGTATACGTGTGGTTCAGTTGACAAAGCATTGACGTACAAGTGTGATATATTTGTTAAACCATTGGCGTATACGTGTGGTTCAGTAGATAAAGCATTGACGTACAAGTGCGATATATTTGTTAAACCACTGGCATATATGTGTGGTGCATTAAATAAAGCTTTGGAGCAGAAGTGTAGTTTATGAGATAAAGCATTGGCGTATACGTGTGGTTCAGTAGATAAAGCATTGACGTACAAGTGTGATATATTTGTTAAACCATTGGCGTGTACATGTGGTTCAGTAGACAGAGCATTGACGTACAAGTGTGATATATTTGTTAAACCATTGGCGTATACGTGTGGTTCAGTTGACAAAGCATTGACGTACAAGTGTGATATATTTGTTAAACCATTGGCGTATTAGTGTGGTGTATTAAATAAAGCATTGGAGTATAAGTGTAGTTTATGAGATAAAGCATTGGCATATAAGTTTGGTTTTGTAGATTAAGCATTACGTATAAGTAGAGGTTTATTAAATCTGTTTGTAGTCGACACCACAAAACCCTTTCTCGCATTGTAATTATGATAGGGCTTCAAATCCCTGGGAAAACGCTCACCCATCGCTGGGACCTGCTAGCATTAGCATACTGGTAGTGATTAGAAAACACATGCTCATGATATATTCGACTTAGGTTTTGCAGAGATTATTTGTGAATATTGAAACTATTTCAATATTCACAAATAATCTTAAAGCAGATAAGATCTTAAAGCAGAAGCGATTCCGACGATGCGTGAAGACTGATTTGTCGTTTTATTTACAGTAGATATTTTGTTTTCAGCCAGTAACATTAGTTCTGAATTCCAACATCTGAAAATAACCCTTCTTACTAATTACCATTAATAATGAAAGCAAATTCCAAGACTCGTGTAATGTGATATTTGGCACAAATTTTCATGCCTATTCCTCGTTCAGACAAGCAAACTATACTGAGTCAAAAAAGAAACTTCACAAAATGTAATTTGAAAAATAATGAATAATTTTTCTCTGATGATACATCTATGTATCCGAAATGGGATCCCTATCTTTCGACACTAGAAAAACGTTAGCAAAACCCACTCAAACCCATCCATTCGCCGTGCAAATGACGTTAGTGCCAAATCAGGTTTTGCACGTGCAGTCGATCACGTGATCTTTGCATCGGAGTTTTCTTCATATGCACGTGTTTGCATTGGCCTCAAGAATTGAAAAAAACACTTTTAAACCACAGTTCTAACGGTACTTGAAATGCCACGATTGTCAAATGTGCAACGTGAACGTGCCGTTGGCATGTTGCAAGCAGGAAGATCAGTTATTGACGTCGCAAGAGCAATGGGATGCAGCCGTCGTACTGTGTATGACTTGCGAGGTCGTCTACAACAAACTGGCACCACTTCTGATCACCCAAGGTCGGGTCGTCCACGTGTGACGTCACGAGCAGAAGACCGTCAAATCGTCTTACGTCACCTACGTGACAGATTTCTGCCGGCTACACGAACCAGGGCTGAGATGTTTAGAGGTCGACTGTCCTCACAGACCATTCGAAATCGGTTGCGGGCTGCCAATCTCCATTCTCGACGTCCATATCGTGGGCCAATGTTGACGCCGTTTCATCAACGTCAACGTCTGCTGTGGGCCCAACGTCACCTCCGATGGACCCAGAGAGACTGGAATCGAGTCGTCTTTAGCGATGAATCAGGTTTACCCTCAGATTCGCGGACGGCAGGCATAGAGTCTGGAGACGACGTCGTGAACGGTATGCCCAATGTTGTGTACAGGAAGTCGACAGATTCGGGGGCGGAAGTTGCATGGTGTGGGGTGCTTTCTGTGGGAACAACCGTTCCCGACTTCTGGTCATCCGTGGAAACCTCACAGCTGCTGCTTACCGCGACCAGGTGCTCACCCCTGAACTCATTCCTTTCATGGCGGCTCATGGCCCAGGTCTACAGTTCCAGCATGATAATGCTCGGCCGCATACCGCGATGTTGACACGAAATTTCCTTCAAAACGCTGGAATCAACGTCATGGACTGGCCATCGAGGTCCCCTGACCTTAATCCAATAGAGCACGTTTGGGATGCACTTGGGAGAAGGCTTCGTGGTCTTAGGAACCAACCTCAGAATTTGCAGGAACTTGGCACTGCCTTGCAAGAGCAATGGCGCAGAATCCCCAACCACGTGTTCACAAGCATCAGGCAGTCGATGAGGAGACGGTGTTTGGCAGTGGTGGTGAAAGCGCGGGGCTGCCATACACGATATTGAACTGAGAAATTTCGCACTTTTATTCTTGTGACTTGACATTCTGTATACCCATGTTTTGGAACGGCGGTGTAGCCTAATAGAACTGATTATGGCACTGTCAGTGTATCGAGTACATCACACAGATCTCAGCAATGAAATAATAACAATTTAACCATCTTACCATCTCTTGTTCTTTTATAGTGCCCTGAAGAAAGAATGTGAAGTTTCTTTTTTTTGACTCAGTATATTTTCTACCGGAGGTATATGCATCGGTTTATTCCTGCATAACAAGTGTGAAGAGTGTCAAGTTATACATTACAACTATGAATTCATTAAGAAACTGTATTTTCTTTTTCAATGATTATTATATTTGCATACATTAATAATCACAATTGACATATTAGCATATTTTTTTTAAAATGCATCATTTGTTAAATAGTTTATAAAATATGACACAATAAATGTAAGCGTATAACCGTTATTTTCAAATTATGCAAATTTATATTTGCATGCTAACAAAATTTGACACAATGTCATAATACAGCTTTGGAGCGTAGATGCCGTTTTCAGTGTCCCCCGCCGTGATATTGCTGGAATATTGCTACCAGTAACACTAAATTCCCTCACCCACTCATGATAGAGCTGGGTGGTTGACAGTAATTGGATGGGTGACCGTGTTTGGCAGCTTGACTCCTAAGAGTTTCTAGGACTACAGTCCTGCCCCACTACGAATCACACGTGACACACGTGGTCTCACCCTAGACAAGTGAGTTTGCTCAATGTTGTCTCTGTTCACTCAGCACTGAATGGGTACCCGGTAGGGTACGTTATATAACGGATAACCTTCTACAGCCTCCCAGGCAGCTTGGGTTATATGGGGAAATAATGTATTAGCGCTTTGAGATTGCACAAGTCCAGGAAACAGGCACTATCTAAAAAAGCCACTATAGTTATATGTACTTATTTACCTGGTGAATGAACATAATGGTGTGTTTTTCACAGTAATGCAAGTAAATTGTTAAAATCGTTGCATTGTCCCAGGCAAAGTCGTTAATGAGTTTTCGATGTCTGTCAGTGCCATGTAACAGTAAAAGTTAGAGATTAATGGTCTCCGCGCAGATAGTTATTGCTGTTATTCAAGTGTGTATTTTCAGTATGGAACTGTTACCTGTACTCAATAAGGCACTCAATATAACGGGATCGGCTCTCCATTCCGTTAACAAATACGTCCTTTGGAACACTCAAAATCATGTGAGGATGACAGTGTGAATCTATTGGTGTTAACGAAGATAATTAATTAGGTACAAGCTAAAAGGGGTTTACGTCGCTTTCAAGATTACTGCAGTTTATTAGCGACGCACGTGTCTTATGCCCTAGATGTTCAACTCATCCGATTAAGTGAAATGTTGGTAATTGACGGGCTGAAACACGGGTCGGAGTAAATAGAAAGAGTAAATAGGAGTGACAAATAGACTACCTAAAACGCTCGACACGGGTCGGAGTAAATAGAAAAAACTGACGAAATGAATGACGCTAATAAATATTCTGACTTCGTGCACACGCCTGGGTCCATGTTCACATCACCGTGGCCCGATGGCAGCTTGCGCTTAGTTGAGCAAGCGTTTGCCTGAAACATTCTTGTGTGTACTGGTCGACTGGAACCGAAAACAATGGATTAAAAAACATTGCTTTTGTAACGGAAGTTGTCAGTTTTCGCATGAACTCATCGGCATCGCTTCTGCTTTCAGATCTTATCATAGCTCCCTTGTGAATATTGAAAGGTAGTCTCTTACTACCACACATGACAGATTTGAAACTTCACAATCATTCATGTGGTCGCTTCATGAAATATCGAGCATGTTGTGCAAGGTTGATTTTAAACACAGGCTGAAATTGTGTCTGCACAGGACGTGGACCCTTGGGTGAAATGTCACTGTTGTGTCATGAAAAAAGGTCGACGTCCTGTCCCTTTGATCTAATGCCAATTAACAGGGGATTAAAAAGACAAAAACTAATCCAGTGTTTTCATAAGGCGATCATCCGGATTATGCGGTTCAGAGCACAGACAACAGGAGAAAAGTACTTTATTTCGTCCACTTTATTTCACATACAAAACCATCCAACATGAAGGAGGTGCGATACAGTATCTGCAAACTTAGGGTGCTGATTTGTCTATTCCTAAGATCACGTCTTAGGACGTCCAGGCGACGTTCCAAGTCCATGTATTTCTTTTTTCTTTAATGGACGTTTCTGTCCACCGCCATACTGCAACAGGCGGAATTTGCTCTTTAGCATGATACCCGTGAAGATCCGGGTTAGAATTGGTCTTCAGCTCCCCATGCCTGTCGTAACGGAATCGGTTGGTCAGGCTCGATTTGATTCACACATATCATCGTATCCCAATTGCGTAGATCGATGCTCATGCTGTTGATCACTAGATTGACTGGTTAAGACTCGATTATTTACAGATCGCCGCCATATAGCTGGAATATTGCTAGGTGCGACGTAAAACTAAATTCACTCACCCTTAGCAAGATGTTTAGCAATAAAACATGAGGTCGCCTTTTCCTAACAATCTCTTCAGACAAGAGTATCACCCTTCCAGATGGTTCCACTGGAATATATGGAGGTCAGCCTCGATGCAGTAGCTGGTGATGTCTCACTGATGTCTCGGGAGCGTAGGTCGTCGGGCATGGTCGCTAATGTGTCCAACCACAGCTCCTCAACCTTCAAATAGACATTTATCAATACCATGCATGATATATCTATACTACCCATCAAAAGTTTAGACTCTTATATATATATATATATATATATATATATATCGGGCATGGTCGCTAATGTGTCCAACCACAGCTCCTCAACCTTCAAATAGACATTTATCAATACCATGCATGATATATCTATACTACCCATCAAAAGTTTAGACTCACTTATATATATATATATATATATATATATATCGGGCATGGTCGCTAATGTGTCCAACCACAGCTCCTCAACCTTCAAATAGACGCATTTATCAATACCATGCATGATATATCTATACTACCCATCAAAAGTTTAGACTCACTTATATATATATATATATATATATATATATCGGGCATGGTCGCTAATGTGTCCAACCACAGCTCCTCAACCTTCAAATAGACATTTATCAATACCATGCATGATATATCTATACTACCCATCAAAAGTTTAGACTCACTTATATATATATATATATATATATATATCGGGCATGGTCGCTAATGTGTCCAACCACAGCTCCTCAACCTTCAAATAGACATTTATCAATACCATGCATGATATATCTATACTACCCATCAAAAGTTTAGACTCACTTATATATATATATATATATATATATATATATACGCATATAAATGTATATAAGTAGTACAGGTGTTCAGTCATAAATATTGCATAGATAAATAAAAACAGAATGCCGTTTTTCTCCAAGTTTGTTTCGTTTCGTTGCACAACTTCCTGAAGAGTAAAGAACGAAACATGTTGGAGAAAAAACGGCATTCTGTTTATATTTATCTATGCAATATATATATATATATATAATTCGAAGATGAATTTCTCTGCAACTCGGGAGAACCAACTGCAAACCTTAAGCAGATGGGTTGCAAGAGGATCATGCATCAAATTGCTGAAAAGCATGTGCAAATATCGTGCATGTGAACAGCTGCGTTTTGGTGTTGAGTTTTGTTAAGAATTCGACAATTTTCACTGAGCTTCACCATTTATTGAACCCGTGATAATAATCTTTTCAACGTTATGAATTTGTTTTACAATACTCCAGTTCATGTGTAAACCGTACCTTTAAAAAGTATGGAATGTTTTGCAAAATCTAGTTTAGAACATTTGACTGAAGTAAGTGGCTACATTTACACTAGTGAGTTTAAACTATTGATGGGTCGTATACATACTGTTTTCACCCAGTTTTTTCCTTACATATCCAAATTGAATGAAACATGTCCATCACTGTAAAATTCACTCTCATATTATGACATTGCTGACATTTTGAGTAAAATACGTGAGTGAACTATGTTCACGTCTTACGCGATGCTCACGTTGTGGAAAGTCTTCAAACAAAACCTACTAGCGGATTACACTCTCCTACCCAGAGTTCCGTGCGGCAAGCCAGCAAACAATATGTGTTGATGACCTTTTCCCGTTTTAATCGAACATCAGATCGTGGAAAATATTGGAGGTGAGAACGTATGGGAAAACAGCAGATGGTAACAGTCTACAGGTTTAAACGAAAATAAGACTAATGAGGACTGATCTCCTGATCGTGAACATGATATTGACGTTTTTCTTCAGATATCAACTCCTTGTTATCAGCTTTTTCAGCTCCTCTTTATCAGCGATAATTATGGTACCTTAATCGGGAGTTTTGGTCTTCAGGAATCCATGCTTGTCGTAAGAGGCCCCTAAAGTATCGGTAGATGCATGTCACAGTATCACAAATGCGTAGAAGTTCTAGAACGATGCTCATGATACAGAACATATTTTATGGATGACAACTTCTTTATTTCTTTATCCATAAAATTTGTTCTGTATTGTATCAACTTCTAAAATGTAACTCAAACAAGTGATGCTCATGCTGTCAATCACGGGATTGTCTGGTCCAGATTATATACAGACCACGGTCATATAGCTGGGATATTGCAGCGTATGCAATAAACAATAAAAATACATAACGTGTGTGCGTTTGTTTGTTGTCTGGGTCACACAATCCAGTGATTGACATCACGAGCATCGATCTACGCAAGTGGGTTGCGATTATATGCACCAACCACATCAACTATTCGATCTCATTAGTCTAGATCTCTTACGGCAAGCATGGTTTGCTGAAGACAAATTCTAAACCAGACTTTCACGGATCTGAACAACCAACATAGGTTATACTATTATGCCTTCCTATTTCTACAGCCAGTCTAAAGTTTCTTTCAGTTGCATTTTTTGAAGTTGGAGAGTCAGATAAGGACAAACTTTATCGATGAACAACTTCTTTAGTCAAGTGATGCGACGTTTCGATACAGATTCTTGTGTCGTTGTCAAGCAGATACCTGTATCGAAACGTCGCACCACCCGAATAAAGAAGTTGTTCATCGATAAAGTTTGTACTTATTACATCTAAACTGAGACAAGACATGTTTGTAAATACTGGAAGAACTGCTGAAAGATATGTTTCCATTTAACATTGCTTGAAATCCACCATACAGCTTACATTTCGAAGACATTTGCACTGTATAATGCCATGTTTCTGACAAACATACAATCTGTTCTTAAACAAACATATGCAGACATTGACATATCCAATCTCCTGAGCATGATGCGATCTATTATTTTCAATAATTGTCCCATGATTAACAAAATGTATCTTTAACAGACGGAAATTTGTATCAAGGTCATCTGATTCATTTTCAGACAATGAGCCCACCCGCTGAAGAAAAATGATAGTTTCCCATAGTGCTCAATCATTCGAGCGTCGTCTCTTCTTAAATGTTACATGAATAATTGATGGATTAATAATGCAGATACATGCAGGCACTGCGAGAGCTTGATACCTTTCAAATACCAGCCACAGTACAATACTATAATCATAGTTCAGAGACTGGTACATCAACAGCTTCGAAAACACGAAATATCCGAATAAACGTTCATGTATTTCTTCTTTGATTGGCCTTCTAGAAGGTGGGTAGATGAAGAATGAGGACTATTTTTATGGACATACAACTTCTTTATTCTATATAGCCGACGATTCGACATATATTCTAATGTCGTTGTCAAGCAAGTGGTTGATTCATTTTCTGGCAACACCACTTGTTTGACAACGACATGAGAATCTATGTCGTCGCCTATATAGAATAAAGAAGTTGTATATCCATAAAAATAGTCCTCATCCTTTAAACTTTCATGTACTTACGACTCGTGCAGGTCCGTGTTGGAATGAACCTTCAGTAACTCATGCTTGTCGTAAGAGGCGACTAACGGGATCGGGTGGTCAGGCTCGTTGACTTTGTTGACATATGTCATCGCAGATCGATGCTCATGCTGTTGATCATTGGACTGTCTGGTCCAGACCCAATTATTTATAGACCGCCGCCATATAGCTGGAATATTGCTGAGTGCGGCGTAAAACTAAACTCACTCACTCACTCACTCATGTACTTACGTTCAGAATCGGTTCAGACATAAACGCTGAGTTCGAAATAACCCGTGTGCACTTACACCAGGACACTGTGACATCTTAAAGATTATTTATTCAGGCTTATATCCGCAATGTTTGAAAATACGATTGATAATTTCATCATTTCTTATCCAATTTTGATGTGAACATCTTTGGGGGAACCTGCGTAAAGGGATATAATGTATACCTCGTGAAGTTTTATTGAGCTAACTGACAATAATAGCGCAACGGATGTCTCATCAGCCATACGTTTTCGAGAAACACATGCACGACATGCACGAGTTTTCATCTAGATTTTATGAGATATTTATAAGCATTGAAGTGACTTTGGAACCATTTAAGTTGAAAAACAGTGTGTGTAACCTTTGTTACACTACTTGATACACTTTGTATCTTCATTGTTTGTACACAACCCCTTTGATACCCATGTTCTGGTGGCACACGTTAGCCGTCGGAATATATCATGGCGTAACCAACCTGACTCGTCACTCGGGTTCTGGTCCGGCTGCTGGACTTTGGGTGACTGTTATTAAGACCTCGACCAGCTTTGATGTTGGCTCGTAGCTGTGTTCTCACGTAAAACGTAACCCCAGGGGTTCACCTCATGTAGAATATGTTCCGGTTAATGGACGATGGGAGACTGTCATCTTCACTAGCTTTGATGTATGCTGGTAGCTGTGTTCTCATGTGAAACGTAACCCCATAGGATTCACCTAATGTGGAATATGTTCCAGCTAATGGAGTTTGGGGACTGTTGAGGTCACCTTCGCTAGCTTTGATGTAAGCCATGTTCCCATGGGATCCGCCTCCACCAGTCACATGGAACCTGTTCCGATGTTGGACCTTGGCTGACATTTGGTCACCTGTTAATTGTGTCCAGATAGTTCCAGAAACACGAAGAGACACACATGGTGATTGTGGCGATATCTCGGCTGGCGTTGTCCTGACGGAACTGACTTCCTGTCACTGTTGGTGTGGCGCACCAGTGGCTGCATGACTCCTTGGCTGCCCGATTCCACCGTATGGTGACCAAACGTGTCATTAGTTCCAGTAGCTGCAAGACTCCACCCTTGTACCTACATGTATGGGGGCGGTGGGGTAGCCTAGTGGTTAATGCGTTGGCTCGTCACGCCGAAGACCCGGGTTCGAATCCCCACATGGGTACAATGTGTGAAGCCCATTTCTGGTGTCTCCCGCCGTGATATTGCTGGAATATTGCTAAAAGCGGCGTAAAACCAAAATCAGTCAGTCAGCCTACACGTATGGGTTTTTAGATGCCACTGTACGGTGACCAAACGTGTCATTAGTTCCAGTAGCTGCAAGCCTCCACCCTTGTATCTATGGGTTCTTAGATGCACTGTATGGTGACAAACGATGACGTAAGTTCAGCTGGCTGCACCACTGCACTCATGTACTCTACTTTATGGTGATCAAAGTTGTCCTCATGTACTACATGGTGATCAAAGTGGCGATCATCTACTTTATGTGATCAAAGTGGTGATCATCTACTTTATGTGATCAAAGTGGTGATCATCTACTTTATGGTGATCAAAGTGGTGATCATCTACTTTATGATGATCAAAGTGGTGATCATCTACTTTATGGTGATCAAAGTGGTGATCATCTACTATATGGTGATCAAAGTGGTGATCATCTACTTTATGATGATCAAAGTGGTGATCTATTATGATGATCAAAGTGGTGATCATCTACTTTAGGTGGTGATCATCTACTTTATGATGATCAAAGTTGTGATTATCTACTTTATGGTGATCAAAGTGATCATCTAAGTGATCAAAGTGGATCATCTACTTTATGGTGATCAAAGTGGTGATCATCTACTTTATGGTGATGTGATGATCTAAGTGGTGATCATCTACTTTATGGTGATCTAAGTTGTGATCATCTACTTTATGGTGATCAAAGTTGTGATCATCTACTTTATGATGATCAAAGTGGTGATCATCTACTTTATGGTGATCTAAGTTGTGATCATCTACTTTATGATGATCAAAGTTGTGATCATCTACTTTATGATGATCAAAGTGGTGATCATCTACTTTATGGTGATCAAAGTGGTGATCATCTACTTTATGGTGATCAAAGTGGTGATCATCTACTTTATGATGATCAAAGTGGTGATCATCTACTTTATGGTGATCAAAGTGGTGATCATCTACTTTATGGTGATCAAAGTGGTGATCATCTACTTTATGGTGATCAAAGTGGTGATCATCTACTTTATGGTGATCTAAGTTGTGATCATCTACTTTATGGTGATCAAAAGTGGGTGATCATCTACTTTATGGTGATCAAAGTGGTGATCATCTACTTTATGGTGATCAAAGTGGTGATCATCTACTTTATGGTGATCAAAGAGGTGATCATCTACTTTATGATGATCAAAGAAAGATCAAAGTGACTGAAAGTTGTGATCATCTACTTTATGGTGATCAAAGTGGTGATCATCTACTTTATGGTGATCCAAGTTGTGATCATCTACTTTATGGTGATCTAAAGTGATGTGATCATCTACTTTATGGTGATCAAAGTTGGTGATCATCTACTTTATGGTGATGATCATCTACTTTATGGTGATCAAAGAGGTGATCATCTACTTTATGGTGATCAAAGTTGTGATCATCTACTTTATATGGTGATCTAAGTGGTGATCATCTATCTATGGTGATCAAAGATGTGATCATCTACTCTATGGTGATTTATGGTGATTATCTACTTTATGGTGATCAAAAGGTGATCATCTACTTTATGGTGATCATCTACTTTATGGTGATCTAAGAGGTGATTATCTACTTTATGGTGATCAAAGAGGTGATCATCTACCTTATGCGGTGATCAAAGCTGTGATCATCTACTTTATGGTGATCAAAGTGGTGATTATCATACTTTATGGTGATCAAAGAGGTGATCATCTACTTTATGGTGATCTAAGTGGGTGATTATCTACTTTATGGTGATCAAAGTATGATCATCTACTCTTTATGGTGATGATCATCTACTTTATGCAGGATCTTATGGTGATTATTATGGTGATCAAAAGTGATCATGTCTACTTTATGGTGATCAAAGGCAGGATCATCTACTTTATGGTGATCAAAGTGATCTACTCTTTATGGTGATCAAAGTGACGTATCTACACTTTATGGTGATCATCTACTTTATGGTGATCAAAGTGGTGATTATCTACTTTATGGTGATCAAAGAGGTGATCATCTACTTTATGGTGATCAAAGTGGTGATCATCTACTATATGGCGATCAAAGAGGTGATCATCTACTTTATGGTGATCAAAGTTGTGATCATCTACTTTATGGTGATCAAAGATCGAAGTGGTGATCATCTACTATATGGTGTGATCATCTACTTTATGGTGATCAAAGTGGTGATCATCTACTTTATGGTGATCAAAGTTGTGATCATCTACTTTATGGTGATCAAAGTGGTGATCATCTACTTTATGGTGATCAAAGTTGTGATCATCTACTTTATGGTGATAGTGGTGATCAAATGGGTGATCATCTACTCATATGGCGGATCAAAGCCAGGATTATTTACTTTATTTATAGATCTCGTGATCTTCCTATGTTATCTGACACCGCTTTCGCTCAGTCAGATACCATAGGAAGGACACTCGTTTCGTATAATTCGATTGTAATGAGACCTCGTGTAGTATTCTCTATTGATCTCACGCCACATCTCCAGGGAAACACAGTTTTGGATGATAAAAGCTGACTCGACCATCAGTTTGAAAAGTTTGAACTCACGTTGCCAACATGGCACGGTCTTCTCCCAGTGTCGCTTCAACGAGGTCAAGGACATCCAACGACATGCTCAATGGAGCGTTTCTGTTGAATGGTGATCGACCACATGCTGTTGAAGACGATGACCAAATCGTCCGACACATGTTACGAAAATGGGGAAGATGCAACTACTTGTATTGTCTCGCTTTGTCTTCCACAGTTCTAGGACTGTCAGCTGTCTATCGAATTCCATTGACTCGTCGTAGTTTTCTCATCGTGGGCTGAACTGTAAAGTCAAAGTTATTGGCAATATTCTGTCAGGCTCGCTGACCTGTTTAATACATGTCATCGTACTGCGTACTGTGTAGATCGATACTCATAATATCAACCCCGGTCACCCTATTCACAGTCTTGACATTGAACTGTTTTGGCTTTTGAGATTCCTAGTGCGGACTTACATATTATAAACGAGTGCACAATATCATGATTTTCACAGAATTCAGTCAAGAGGCAGGAATCATTTTCAGCGGTGTCGTGGTAGCAAAACAGCTGGGTTCGTCGTAGGGCTGCGCAATATAACCGGTTCACCGGCTCATACATGAAAACGATACGTATTGCGATACGCTGATCGAAAACCGGTATTTTGACTTGCATTCGGAAAACTTCGTAACACTCGGAAATCTCCGGATATTTCGTTTTTTCATTTGTGCCAAATATTATTCACATTTTTATTTTTAATCATGAATAAAAGTTGTTATTAAAGCTTAATCAAGCATAGTGATTTTGCTGTGTATTTGCTCTATAAATCAAGCAATACATATCGCAATACATGCTTTCGCATCGCAATATATCGCAATATGAAACTTCTCTGCAATACCCACCCCTAGTTCGTCGCTTATGAACAGATTTCCATAATACTCCTCTATGTTTGGAAACGATCCCAAAATATGAGGTGCATACGTTTCTGGCACTTCAGCATATTTGAGTGACATTTAATATCGTTTTTGTTTATATCAGCTTGCTTTTATATCAGGTGTGGCCTCAGGAATCCTGTCCACAACCGTCTCCGTGGTGTAGTGGTTAGAGCGTCCGCCCGGAGAGCGGAAGGTCGCGGGTTCGATCCCCGACCGCGTCATACCAAAAGACGTTAAAATATGGTACTTGTTGGTCCCTGCCTGGCGCTCGGCATTAATGGGTATAACAAGGACTTGTCGGCTTGGAGTCAGTATAATGTGTCTGAGTAGGGTATTCATGCTTCACTGCGGTATGGTATCTCAGTGGGCTAGAACTATAAAACCAGTTTCAGTCTGGGCTAGTACAAGCAGCCGCACCTACACATACACACGCATGCACGTCATCATATGAGCGAAATATTCACAAGCACGACGATAAACCCAATTTCACCTCACCTCATCTCACCCTGTCCACGGACCGATTCTTCCTGATTGTTGGTCCTTCTATTGATTGGTGTGTTTATCGAATGTCAATCCATAGTTGAATAGCGTTTTCCTTCGTAAATGGAATCGATTTCGTACGTTTCTGGCTCGATATGTCAAGGGACGCGTAACTCTTACATCATTTCTGGATTCACTGAATCTCAATCGAAAAGTGGATAATTACTTTCACATAATGTGATCTCTGGAACCAGAGTTATTTACACTATGTCTGTGAAATTGTAGTGTCACAAATCATTCGCTGAATCAAGTATCTATATATGTCTCAGAGCAGACATTTACAGACATTGTGTAACCATTTAGATTTATGAAGTGGTATCGTGTTAACAGTTACATCTACCTCAGTCCATTCCTCTTCAAAGCAGCAACTTATAGGCATTGTGTAATTCACAGGTAAATAATGAATAATGTGTCCATTTATATTGCGCCAAATTCCACACTAGGTATGCTCATAGCGCTAACAATGAAGGCACAGCACGTTATTACCCCGGATAACACAAGCTGCCTGTTAGGCGCTAGAAGGTTATAGTCATATGACTGTTTCCACCGGGTGAACAGAGACAATTTTGAACAAACTCACTTGCCTAAGGTGAGACCACATGTGTCACATCTGCTTCGTTGTGTAGCAGGACTCAAGTCCTAGAAACTCACAGCAGGAGTTAAGCTGCCAAACACGTCACCGGTCCCAGGACTGTCCGAGCTCGACGCTGCTTAACTTCACCGATTTGTTAACTGAGCTTTGAGCACAGGACCACACGCAACCAGGTATTGTGCAACGTTTTGTTAGAAAGTCATCACTGGTATCATCTTAACAGTAACATGGCTCGTCAATCTATTCCAACACACCAGTACATTTAGACAAAGAGAAATATAATAATGGAATAATAAATAATAAATGGATATTTCTTATGCGCCATAGTCCATCCAGAGCATGCTCAAAGCGCTACATATAAAAAGAGTGACTAGAGTTCAAGAAGAAGATATGACAATTAGCCAAAAATAACCGTGAGAGTATTTTACAGTTATAGGTTGTAGACTTTTGAAGAGGAAGGTTTTGAGTCCTGATTTGAATGCTTCTAGGGATGAAGCATTTTTATGGGAGTAGGAAGACTGTTCCATAGGGTTGGTGCTGCAAATTTGAATGACCTATGGCCAAAGTGTTTGAGACGAACTTGGGGAACTGAGAGAAGATGTTGATTCTGAGAGCGGAGAGAACGGGCAGGCATATATGTTGACAACATCTCAGAGAGGTATGGAGGAGCTAGGCCGTGTTTGCAGCGGAAAACAAGAGTGCAGATCTTGAAATGAATTCTTGCTTCAACCGGCAGCCAATGCAGACTCTGGACGATTGGGGTTATGTGAGTCCATTTGGATGTTTTAGTGACAACTCTGGCGGCAGCATTCTGAAGTTTTTGAAGTCTGAAGAGAAGATCATTGGAGATTCCAAACAGTAGGCTATTGCAATAGTCAATCCTGGAGAGAACAAGTGACTGAGTGAGAACTTTAGCAGCATCTGTGGTTACAAGATGGCGGATGTTACCAATAGAGTGGAAATATAACAATGGCCTCACACATAACTCTGGTTCTCCTTGAATCGACTTTGGCTTCTTTGAGCTGTGGAAAACAAATGACAATGACTTCTCTCATATATATAAACGCGTGGCGATCCGGGTTAGAATTGATCTTCAGCAACCCGTGATTGTCTCCATCCGTGAAGATCCGGGTTAGAATTGATCTTCAGAGCCCATGCTTGTCTCCCTCGTGAAGATCCGGGTTAGAATTGATCATTCCCAACCCATGCTTGTCTCCCTCGTGAAGATCCGGGTTAGAATTGATCTTCAGCAACCCGTGCTTGTCTCAATCCGTGAAGATCCGGGTTAGAATTAATCTTCAGAGCCCATGCTTGTCTCCCTCGTGAAGATCCGGGTTAGAATTGATCATTCTCAACCCATGCTTGTCTCCCTCGTGAAGATCCGGGTTAGAATTGATCTTCAGCAACCCATGCTTGTATCCACCCGTGAAGATCCGGTTTAGAATTGATCATTCCTATCCCATGCTTGTCTCCATCCGTGAAGATCCGGTTTAGAATTGATCATTCCCAACCCATGCTTGTCTCCCTCGTGAAGATCCGGGTTAGAATTGATCATTCCCAACCCATGCTTGTCTCCCTCGTGAAGATCCGGGTTAGAATTGATCATTCCTATCCTATGCTTGTCTCCATCCGTGAAGATCCGGGTTAGAATTAATCTGCAGCAACCCATGCTGGTCTCCACCTGTGAAGATCCGGGTTAGAATTGATCATTCCTATCCCATGCTTGTCTCTACCCGTGAAGATCCGGGTTAGAATTGATCTTCAGCAACACATGCTTGTCTCCACCCGTGAAGATCCGGGTTAGGATTGATCATTCCTATCCCATGCTTGTCTCTACCCGTGAAGATCCGGGTTAGAATGGATCATTCCTATCCCATGCTTGTCTCCACCCGTGAAGATCCGGGTTAGAATTGATCTTCAGCAACACATGCTTGTCTCCATCCGTGAAGATCCGGGTTAGAATTAATCTGCAGCAACCCATGCTTGTCTCTACCCGTGAAGATCCGGGTTAGAATAGATCTTCAGCAACCCATATTTGTCTCCATCCGTGAAGATCCGGGTTAGAATTGATCTTCAGCAACACATGCTTGTCTCCATCCGTGAAGATCCGGGGTTAGAATTAATCTGCAGCAACCCATGCTTGTCTCCATCCGTGAAGATCCGGGTTAGAATTAATCTTCAGCAACCCATGCTTGTCTCCACCCGTGAAGATCCGGGTAAGAATTAATCTGCAGCAACCTATGCTTGTCTCCACCCGTGAAGATCCGGGTTAGAATTGATCTTCAGAGCCCATGCTTGTCTCCCTCGTGAAGATCCGGTTTAGAATTGATCATTCCCAACCCATGCTTGTCTCCCTCGTGAAGATCCGGGTTAGAATTGATCTTCAGCAACACATGCTTGTCTCCATCCGTGAAGATCCGGGTTAGAATTAATCTGCAGGAACCCATGCTTGTCTCCACCCGTGAAGATCCGGGTTAGAATTAATCTGCAGCAACCCATGCTTGTCTCCATCCGTGAAGATCCGGGTTAGAATTGATCTTCAGCAACCCATGCTTGTCTCCATCCGTGAAGATCCGGGTTAGAATTGATCTTCAGAGCCCATGCTTGTCTCCCTCGTGAAGATCCGGGTTAGAATTGATCATTCCCAACCCATGCTTGTCTCCCTCGTGAAGATCCGGGTTAGAATTGATCATTCCTATCCTATGCTTGTCTCCATCCGTGAAGATCCGGGTTAGAATTAATCTGCAGCAACCCATGCTGGTCTCCACCTGTGAAGATCCGGGTTAGAATTGATCATTCCTATCCCATGCTTGTCTCTACCCGTGAAGATCCGGGTTAGAATTGATCTTCAGCAACACATGCTTGTCTCCACCCGTGAAGATCCGGGTTAGGATTGATCATTCCTATCCCATGCTTGTCTCTACCCGTGAAGATCCGGGTTAGAATGGATCATTCCTATCCCATGCTTGTCTCTACCCGTGAAGATCCGGGTTAGAATTGATCTTCAGCAACACATGCTTGTCTCTACCCGTGAAGATCCGGGTTAGAATAGATCTTCAGCAACACATGCTTGTCTCCATCCGTGAAGATCCGGGTTAGAATTAATCTGCAGCAACCCATGCTTGTCTTTACCCTTGAAGATCCGGGTTAGAATTAATCTTCAGCAACCCATATTTGTCTCCATCCGTGAAGATCCGGGTTAGAATTGATCTTCAGCAACACATGCTTGTCTCCATCCGTGAAGATCCGGGGTTAGAATTAATCTGCAGCAACCCATGCTTGTCTCCATCCGTGAAGATCCGGGTTAGAATTAATCTTCAGCAACCCATGCTTGTCTCCACCCGTGAAGATCCGGGTAAGAATTAATCTGCAGCAACCTATGCTTGTCTCCACCCGTGAAGATCCGGGTTAGAATTGATCTTCAGAGCCCATGCTTGTCTCCCTCGTGAAGATCCGGGTTTAGAATTGATCATTCCCAACCCATGCTTGTCTCCCTCGTGAAGATCCGGGTTAGAATTGATCTTCAGCAACACATGCTTGTCTCCATCCGTGAAGATCCGGGTTAGAATTAATCTGCAGGAACCCATGCTTGTCTCCACCCGTGAAGATCCGGGTTAGAATTAATCTGCAGCAACCCATGCTTGTCTCCATCCGTGAAGATCCGGGTTAGAATTAATCTGCAGCAACCCATGCTTGTCTCCACCCGTGAAGATCCGGGTTAGAATTGATGTTCAGAACCCATGCTTGTCTCCCTCACGAAGATCTGTGTTAGAAACCTATGCTTGTTGCAAAAGGCGACTAACGGGATCGGGTGGTCTGGTTCGCTGACTTGGTTTCCACATGTCATCGTATCCCAGTTACGCAGATTGATGCTCATGCTGTTGATCACTGGATTGTCTGGTCCAGACGCGATTATTTTCAGATCGCAATATAGCTGGAATATATTCAGTGTGGCGTTAAACTACAAATACACAATTGTTTTCAAATCACAATCTTAACAGAGAGAATTTTGCAATAACGCTATTGCAGCATTTGCTATTGCAACTTTGTAAACAAATGACACTGCCACGTAACATCTTTTATGTCGGTAACACTCCCCTCTTTCAAGTGAGTGCACATCTGCGTCGTGGGAACTCACTTAAATATTCTCTCTTTTCCCCCATGTTCTGCAAAGCCAACGAAGAATATTACCTGTATTTCCTGGCAACAATGTAACAGAACGGGAGGGACATCACAGTTCAAAATTAAAGAATTATAAGCTCAGCGGGTTTATCTGGTAGATTTCAAATCGATTTTAGTGAAAGTCTTTTTAAAACCAACAAGGCGGAGAAGACAATAAGTACGGTAGGTTCCTGGATCCATAACTTAGAATATTAATGGATTTTCGTCTCATCTGCCTCTTCGAGACAGCATGTTTTTTGGTTTTAGTGAATTATTCCTGGTAAAACATTC